>NC_056725.1:1575350922-1575448422 GCF_019279795.1 Protopterus annectens
GACTAACCCTCTGCACCCCCAGACTGTGCCTCTTCATTATCACTATTATCATCAGAGGTTACCAATACTCTGGTATCGGTTGTCAAGTGTTCCACAATGCCACTGTCAAGATCAGCTTTGATAACAAGAAAAAAAAAATAAAAGAGAAAGAGAATAAATAACAATCAAACCTATGTCATGTGAAATGTAACTTACAACTTAAAATATGCTAATGCAAAGAAATCAAATAACGTTTAATTTACATATACATCTACCTTCTGAATATTAATAAGAATACAGAAGGTGTGCTTACCATGTGCAGATAGTAATGCAATGAAAGAGCAACATGTCCCTTTATATGAAAAAAGAAAGTGGAAACAAAGATGATAAGCATTACCTAGTAAATAACAGAAGAAGCAGAAGACTACTGCTTTTTCAGCTGCAGAATATAAGATACTTCTTATAGAAATTGTTACTATTCACTGCACTACCCCCAACCCTCCATCCCCCTCCTCCTCCCTCACTATCTGTGTCTCTTCTTTCCCAACTGAGTCCCTCTCTCTCTTTCTCTCTCTCTCTCTCTATATATATATATATATATATATAACAGGTGTATCATATGTGTATACATATATATATATATATATATATATATATATATAGATAGATAGATAGATAGATATATGACATGCATATATGCACGTATGTAGGTATGCAATGACAATTATTTATTTAAATAGTATACCTGGTATTTTTGCAGTAGACACACTTTAGCTGTCTTTGACATCAGCCTCAACATCAAGGATTCTGTGTGAAGGCTGTGTTGAGCTGTCAGAATCTCTAACAGTGAACTGCAATGCTTCTGTTTCATGCAGTGGTGGTGCTGTAGAAGGACCACCCCCTATAGCCATACATTCACAGGCAACATGCATGATGTCTTACAGCTTTAATCATGTCAATGACTCTATGTCTTATTTTGGCGTATGTATATCCAAGGTGTTCTACAGCATTTACATAATTTACCATCTCCTCTTTAATTCTGTTATGGGTGGACTTGTCACCCATGCCTCTATCGAAGGGGAAATGACTCATGGCAATGTAGGGCTGGAAACTAAGACTTCATTCTCTGCGTCCTTGTATGGGGGTTTACAGGGTGCAGATGTCTAGAGTGTTATAGCTCTGTATGACAAAAAGCATAATAGGACAAAAAAAGTCCACAAACACAAAAACAAAATATGTTTAAACACAAAAAAAAAATGAATGCATCCATCCATCATACTCAAAGTACATGACAACATAAGGCTTCATGTTTCTAGACACAACTTAATATATTTTACCGCAACTGCAAAACTAAGGAAGAACCTGATTAAAAATTCATAGCAAGACTAACATTTCTGTCACTCTGTAGTGCATTGCTGCATTAAAAAAATTTACTCCTGTCAAGGAAAAATGGTTAATACTTTTTGGTTTGCTATATACTTCTGTGAATCTTATCCAGGTACACATCCAAGATTTAAAAAAGTTCTCACTGCTACTAATGCTAGAACCCATGACCTTGTTAATAATTGATATAACAGTTTTCTGAACCAAGTGGCCAGCTTTCAAGATTGAAAATTCACATTAAAATGTCTTCATAATCCTTAATCATGCACAAATCTCTACACATCCATCCTATCACCATACCCATATGCTAATCTGTACACATATGCTCTAACCACAACCTACATAATATAACCATCTCACTCCACACAGTAAAAATCAAACTACTCTAAGAAAATGCTTCCCCTTAAAAAAGACTCACCTTCAAGTAAAACTCCTCCAAACTGTCAATACTTCAATGCTACTACTCTTATATTTCCTCACCTCATACCAGATTCCACTATAATACAGCATTCCCCTCCCTGGAAAACCTCACCACTTATACATGTGAAAAAACCTATAAAGTATACTATAGCTCCTACCCTTTTCTCTAACTCTGACATGGACTACCATCTAAATAGATTCTATCCTCTAAGAAACTTTTCCCACAGCTCTCAAAAACATGTCAAACTACTAAACAAGCTTTTCAAAATCTATTAATACATACTTAATCAGTTAAACTGATCTGGGGACATGCACCTTAATCCTGGTCCCACTTCACCACCCAACATAGTAAACAGCTCTAATATTAACAGCCTAGGACAACTGCACCAGAAAACAAATCCTCCCTACTCCTCCTTAACATGAACATAAGGAGTATTGTAAATAAAGTTCAAGACCTGCATGCCCTACTCTCCCAGATATAGTAATATTAACCAAAACATGGCTTAACCCCATCAATAACAGCACTAAAATAACAGCTCCTGGATATAATATTCGACATAAAGACAGGCCAACAAGAAAGGGTGGGGCAGTGGGAAACCTATTAAAAAAACAACTAACACTAGACCACTTCGACATAACCACTCCTGACTTTGCCAACGAGGAACTTATATTTGCTAAATTAAAAAATAATCCCAAAAAATCACATTAACATCACAGGTGGTTATATTCCACCAGGAAACAATATTCCCACTTTGGAAAACTTACTCCATTGGATCTCCAAGTCCCTCCCACAAGAAACAGTCCTGATGGGGGACTTCAATATTAAATGGCTTAACTACTCGTCACAAAATCCATCATCCCATATTAACCTCTTCAGGTACACACAACTCATCACATCTCCTCTCCTACAAGGATTGGCAAATCGTTTAAATGGCAGTCAATCCTTGATTGGATTTTGGTGAGTAACCTCTCCCTGGCATCTCAATCAGGCTGTCTCCCAGACAGCCTAAGTGATCATCAGTCAACCATTCCCCTTAGGACCTGTATTCACCAATCCACACAGACCCCCCCCCCCCCGCTTAATCAGAAACAAAAAAAAATCAACCCATACAGTTTCATCTCTGCTCTAGATAGTTGTAATTGGTAATCTTTCAAATGGCTTCCTCTAGAAAACACAGTCAACTCCTTCAACACCACTTTTCTAGACATACTAAACTACCATGCACCCCCTAGAACTATTACAGCTAAATCTAATTATGCACCATGGCTAACAAAAGAATGTAGAGCCTTCCAGAACACTAGAGACAATGCTTGGGAGCAATTCCACGAAAACAAAACCCAAATCAAAGGTAAACATACCTAGAACTGTGAAACAAAGCAAAAACACTAGTAAAATTAGACAAAATCAACCATTACCTCAATATCCAGAGTAAACACACAAACCTTCCTCAAAAATTCTGGGCCGCAGTTAATAACATACTTCATCCAGGCAAATCAGCTAACCCCACTCCAACAACAACTAACAATTCTGACAATATAGCACCAAATTCAATAAATACTTCACAGAGACTATTCAAGCCCTAGCCAACTCTCAAAACATTGTCAATATCCCTACCCCTTTCTCATCCCAGTACAGTACTAACTCCCAAAATAACACCTCCCACTTTACCTTACACCCAGTGTCTATTAAATCCATAAAAAAATACTTCAAAAACTGAAACCAACCACCCTTGCTGCAGATAGCCTTCCAGCTGACTTTGTATACATAGGAGCTGAAGCAATAGCCTATCCTGTAGCCATACTCATCAACTGGTCAATATCTGAGAGCCAGATACATGTTATTTGGAAAACATCCCATATTCTACCACTACATAAGGGAGATAATTCCACTGAACTTATACATTATCACCCAATTGCCATCCTGTCTCTCTTATCCAAAATACTAGAAAGAGTAGTGCACACCCAATTAATGGAGTACCTTCTCACACACAAATTACTATCAGACACCCAACGTGTTTTTTGTCTTTTTCACAGCGCCACCACTGCATTTATATCCTTTACCAATACAGTGAACAACCGCAGAAACAATGGATAATATGTATCTACTATATTTTTGGACATATCCAAAACCTTTGCTATAGTAGATCACAATAAATTCATCAACATTCTCTCCACCATAAACCTTAGCAGCTCCTGTATCACATGGTTCCAGAGCTACCCAGCAGGGCATCTGCAAGCCATCCAATGGCAACTCCACCTTTCCCCTCTGCTCCCAGTTGCTTTAAGGGTTCCACAAGGCTCCATCTCTGGACCTCTGCTAATCTCTCCTTTTACCAACCAGCCCAGCACCTCCACACTACATGCCTCTGTAGTACAATACGTAGATGACTCCATTCTAATATGTGCACCCCCCACACTACAAGACCTTCATACCATAAACAAAGATTCCTTTCTATTGAAACATGGCTCACTAACTACAAACTCATTCTGAATCCCAAAAAAACTAAACTCCTTCTTTTTAGCTCAACTAGATCCCCTCCTCTTCCCAGATCTTTACTATTTTGCCCAAAAATAAAACTCTAATTTCCCAAATAACTCACACTAAACTGCTTTGTGTCAAAATTGACAATAACTTGAAATCTGATATTCACATAGCACATACCATCAATAGGATTCACAGGAAACTAGGTTTCCTGTATAGGAACAAATAATTTCTTACAAGAAACACCTCTTATCTACCCTCCTCTATGCCTCCTCAATACTAACCAACCTCTGCAAAACTGACAATCAAACTATCCTGCTATAATAAAATAACAAGGTTTGTAACCAGTGCCTCTTATAGGTCCCATCACTGTACATCTCCTAAACAACAAAATTGGCTCAAACTTCCCTAGCTTCTACACTATAATCAACTAATCAAATATTATACATTCATATACCACTTTTTGATCTCTTTATTCCAGCAACCAACACTTTCTAGATACCACCAAAACCAACAACTTAGCTGGGAATTCTCTGTTTTTTAACTATATTCCTAAAATATGGAATACGCTGTCATCCCAAGTAACCTCAAACAGCTCCATCTTACAATTTAAAAAGCTCCTTACGTCCCACTTGACACCTGGCTATGTTCTTGCAACTCTCTGGGATAGGCCTCCCTTAGTCACCTTGCAAATTATTATCCTTGAAAATAACCTTCAGTATCATTTAAATTGTATTCTATTCATTATGAAGT
The DNA here is from genome assembly GCF_019279795.1 of Protopterus annectens. Lineage (NCBI taxonomy): Eukaryota > Metazoa > Chordata > Ceratodontiformes > Protopteridae > Protopterus > Protopterus annectens. The sequence goes on from NC_056725.1 coordinate 1,575,355,940, forward strand.
ATAATGTGAATCCTTCTAGCTAAACAATTGTATTTTCCACCATTATATATCTGTTACTATCAAAGCAGTAATGCAAAAATGTTTGTAAACTTCTGTTATGTCTGAAATTGGTACTTCTGTATCTTTTTACATATTTGTTAAACTCTAATTTGATGTAACTGGAGCTTATCCTCCTCAGGCCTCCACTGAAAAAGGATCTGTATCCATGGGACTTCCCCAGTAAACATATGCAAAATAAATAAATAAATAAATAAATAAATTAAATAATCATTAGGTCAGAAAATACTGCATGGTCAAGAAATAACTATGACATACATGTCCATGCCAGTATTTACTGAGAATAATGCAGCCAGTACAGCAATACTTGTACTGGGAAATGCAAACTATAAATAAGATTCAAATACATAAATGAGTTCATAACAGTAAGCTACTTTTGCAGTAAGTTGATAAAGTAGAAAACAGTTTGCATAGCAAACAGCAGTAAGTAGCATCCTCATGTTCCCTGGATCCAGTCACCCCTACTATGACACAAGTTTATTAGCTACACGATTACTTTTATATAGCACAGATTCAATTATCTCTGCACTTTGACTATGTAAATGAGGTGTGAACTCATTAGCAATCATGAATTCCACAATCTACACTAAGTGCAGGGAATGTAAACATGGTGTAAGAATTTACACAATCGCATGCACATTCACAAAGATGAGCTCTGAGAAGTGCTGCCTGCTAAGTGCTTGCAAGTATGAATGATTAGTCTGTAGTGTCAATCAGGGTGTGTCAGGGAGAAGAAATTTTGTGGCTGCTAGTGACTGTCTTAAGAGAACATGACTGATAATGATATGAATTGTTTCTGAGAAACATTTCTGCCATGGAATGCAATTTTGTCTGCAGTTCTAACGAAGTGCATTATTCAGTGAAACATATATCAAGTGGAAAGTACAGCACATAGCAGTCTTGGAGAAGCATAGATATGGGAATGATGTTTACAAAATAAAGAGAAATAAAGAAGGGTAGTGCTCACATTTTTTATATTGTGTGAGAAAATATTTATCTTTCCCTGTTGCCATTTTCAGAACCATGCACACATCTAACTGCAAAGTAAACAGGACAAAGGTCAGGAATTATTGTTGTTGCACCCATTATATCAATTGATACTATGTCACATATTGAGTATAGTTAAACTCTTTGTTTCTTCACAGTATACGTTGTATGTGGCTCATACTGATAAGAATCTGAACTGTGCCTTGTGAATGCCCTGGTCCTCTGCCATTCTAATTCCCAGATGGCACTGATTATGGGAACATAATAATTTTTAATGAGAATCTGCTCATGCTGAAACAACACAAAGTTGTGCAAATAAAAAAATACATTTTAATCTACTTTTTTATAATGTTGCCCATATTTCTCAACTATACAGATTTTTGCAGAATGTCCAGATTTTTGCCTCATGTTTTTAGTGTATTTTTCATAAAATTGTGGTTTTCTGTCAAATTAATGACAAAATATTAAACACTGAAGTTAGAAAATAATGTCAGACATTTGAGTTTCTGACTTCATACCCTTCAGGAAATGCATGCTAATGCAAAAGCTGTTATTCAATCAACTTTCTAAGTTTGTAAGAGCGATACTTAAAAAAATGTCCCTAGTTTGGCCCTTTGTCCCACTTTTAGTCAAGGCTTTGTCCAGATATCTTTCTCTAAGAGGCTGAAAAGTATGATGTTGCCCTATCTCATTACATTTATTGTAATTTTTTTCTCTTCATCATTTGCACAATGTTTGGCATTGCGCAATCTGAACATGCAGCAGTCTGTAACACTGATGTACACTTCACTTCTTAAGGAAAAAAGTGAAAATTTGAATTTAGGCTGCTTTATGTAGCACAAGCAAGCCTGTCAGCTGGATACTACCCATTTAGATATTACTCAGAAAAGAAAAAAATACCTGTCATGGAACTTTCTCAATGTGGGAGGTTGGCATAATGGTTAAGTTGCTTACCTTAAAAACACACGGTGCAGGGTTTGATTCTCATATGGGGTAATTGGCTATTCTTAAAATGGCCCACAAGGACAGTTAGCCTAGTACTAATCTATGAAATGCAGTGAGCTTTGAGAAAAAGGACAGCTGAAGCAGGGTTTGAATACAGTTAATTATTTATTTACAGAGGGTGGTCTGAATAGATATTTACAAACATTTGTTTGGGGTTTATATCATAAGCTCGAAAGCTGATAACTCCGAAGCACAAAACTCCGAACTTCAAACCTCGAAGTTCAAAAACATTGAACTGTAGAACGGAGATCGCCATAGAGTGCTCAAAGGGAAGATTTCCCTTTACTGCACTGTAGTGCGATCTCAGAGTTGGTATATTTAAGTAGCGGGGGGTGTGGGGGGTGCAGGGGGGCTTGCCTCCCTGCATAGAGGGTTTTGCTTTTTGTTTTGGGTAATTAGGGGTTTTTTTGGTGGATTCGATGTTGTCAGCTTTTGAGGTTTGAAGTTTGCGGTTTTGAGCTTTGGAGTTATTACCTTTTGATTATATGATATAGGCCCCGTTTTTTGGTATCATTGTGTTTCTGTTAGAAATTCAACTGTTCCCAGTCTTGCTAAGAACATGTGAGCTGTTGTCTGTCCACTTTCACATTATTTGGCATTAACTACAAGTCTGATAATGTGTGACAGACACTGCATTTGTGATGTAAGGAGATGTGAGAAGGATGAATGTGTCAATTGAATACACTTCTTGCACTGTGCATTGCTAGGGTATTAATTCATTTCTCTCTGTAATGTCTTTTATTTCTAATGCTTTTTGCATTTAATCTCAAATTGGCAGCATGTAAACTAGGTTCACTTCCTAAGGAAAAAAGTGATATTTTTAATTTAGGCTACCTTCTGTAGCACAAACAAGCATAGTGCCAGTGCTCAGCTGTCAGCACTCTAGATAGCACTCTGGATAGCACTCAATGAATAAATTCAACCTGTCTGGTAACTTTCCTTTTATCATAAGTTGAAAATGCAGTGATCATAAATATCAAAGACAGCTGATGCAGGTATGAATCCAGTTGATAGTTACTTTTACAGAGGGGGTCAGAATGCCATTTTTGACACATTTTGCTCAAGAATATCACGGCAAATGAACACCATTATCATAACTCTGTTTATTAAAAGAAATATGCTCTTTCTGCTTGCTACAGAAGCCCAATATAATGTGGATAAATTATGTAAAACATGACACTGATGATATTAATGTAGAATGCAAATACATAGGTATGATGTGCACAATATGTTTGTCATCACATATCATAACTGTGTTTATGACAATGTGTCTTGTAAAGTGCGCAGGTAACCTAATCCATCATGTCTTACTCAGGTCATGCAACTGCTGGCCTCTGAGAACTATTTACAAACACAATCAATGCCATTCACATAGAAATACACTCCTATGACTAAGTAAAGTCACAGACAGGCAGACATCTCTTTAAGTAATGTGCACAGTCAGTCGTAAATTATTATTCCTGTAATTAGCATGTTAATACTTAAGTTCTCCAGTGGCACTGACAGTTAATTAGCAAAGTTAGACATTTTATTCTTTATTTTCTCTTTTGTTTGGTTTCCAGGTGGTACTATTCAGTCTTAGCAGTGTCTATCTCCCAACATGCCAGTATGTCACAAGCCATACCATTTTGTCTCAAACAAACCATGATTATAACCACCACTATAAAGCATATCAAAGTGTAACAATGGAACATTTCTCAAGATTTCAATCCTCATGCATGGCTAAATCTCAATGTCATTTTTAACACCTTCAGTGCTTCCTGATGTACTCATTGCCAATGTGCCTGGCAAGCCATTGCTGTGCTTCCAAATATAAAAATTCAGCTGACAAGGCTGTGTGACTTTGTACACAATCTGTTACAAGCAATATCTGAACTGGGCACCAATTCAGCCCCATATTGCTGGCTTGACAGCTGCAGACATGCCTGGTGAAGGTAGAGATGGTGTACCATTTAGGGCACAAAGTTGGGGTGTTGAGGAGTTTAGAATTTTTGTGGAACTCCATGTGAAGCACTTACACTGGAAGTTACTGCAGGGAGAATATACCAAGTCTCAGTATAAGGCTGAGACTGGCAATAGCTTGGCCAAAGCTGTCTTCAGTTTAACTGGCATCCCACATACTAGGAAACAACCTTGTCACCACTACAGTGACATGATGAAGCACAAGAGGGAACTCTTTAGCTGACCCATAACATTTCTGCAATATGGCATTAATTATCTATCTACCAACGCAGTCACTCAATATGCTTTCATATATATGAAAACTATGAAGTGTATCAGGAGATACTAATTCACCTCAGAGAGGAACAGGGTAAGTATGCCTGTGTTCTGATTGCAAGGTATTGAAGTTTTCTCTGTCCGTCACAGTATATTATCTTGAGCAGGCATAACTTACAATTAATATCAAGCCTACATACCTACTCCAATAGTTCTTGGCTTTGCATTAGGCAATAAGTATATCATATAAATTCTGTGTGAGTGCAATACTCACAAACAGATATTTGACTTTATCACACAGCAATATTTTTAAGATATTTTAACTTTAATAATTCATGGCATTAACAATTCAATATTTGCAAATGCAGATATTACCTTAGAGCAGATATCTGATATAGCACTGTGAAATAAATAATTCTGTTACTCATATCATACCATTGTGATTGATTTTAAGACACATTCATGCTTTTCCGTTACAGCTGGATTTGGCTAAGGTGTAGTTATGCATCCCTCATATTGTTTTATGTATTGAAATAAAACTAAAGTCATATGACATGCCTGTGATCTAATTCTTTCATAGCCCCATAGGTGTTTATTAAGCTAATGACCACAAGGGACTTTTTAAGCCTAGCTATACATCCCAAATATCTGACAACTTCTGGTACCCATGATAAGTGCAAGCAGGAGCTTTGGGGAAGAAACATTTACAAACAGGAGCCTGTGGGATGAACCATTTACAGGCTGCCTGTGTCCATTAGAAACAGAGGTGCCAAACCAGGGATGAATTCCCTGTTCTCTATCCAATTGTCCAAGTTACTTTTGAATTGGGTTAGGGAAGAACTCTGTTTCACATGGATGAGGAGCCTGTTCCAGAGAAGAGGTAGTGTCTTGGATACACACTTGTCTCTCCAGAAGGTCCAATTTATATCACAGGCAATGTTTAAGTCAGGTAATTCTAGTGCTGTTTCTTTTGAATAAATACAGGAGGTCTGTCAGTGTGGGGTCTGGAAATGCATTGCATGCCAGGCAAAGATTTCCCTTCTACAGCCTGTAGAAGACAGAATATAGGGATAAGGCCTTGAGGTTGTCTGCATAGGACATGTCACTTACGGCCTTTATTTTTGTAGTGAGAAACCTATATGAACATTCCAATTGTTGGATATGCCTGGTTATTTACCTACTTACAGAGGCATTGTACTCAATGACAGGTCTGATGAATGCCAAATATAATGGAACAGTGACTTCCTTGGACCTAGATGCCATACATTTGTTCATAGGTTGCATAGCATGGTCAAAGCCTAGATTACTGTCTATGTATGTCCCCAAATCCCTGACTACTGAGTCAAATCTTAGGGGGGTGTTGTCAATATGATGGTTACTAGGTGTGGATGACTTCCTGAAGGATACTATTATACATTTCTTGGCATTTAGTTTTAGTCCATGGCTCTGACACCAGTTATTAGTCTGCATCAGCCCTTCCTGGAAAACATTTGCATCCGTGGCAGATTTTATGACTACTTCTAATTTGCAATCGTCTGCAAACTTAATCAGCCAGAGGCCATTGACATTTGCCTTGACTTCACAGAAGTAAATGCCAAAAAGGAGTGGTCACAGGCTGATCCTTGAGGAACTCCACTTGTGACTGGCTTCTTTGCAGTGTTAGACTCCCCAATTTTAACTTCCTGAGTCCTGTCTGTGAGCCAGATGGTGATCCACTGGATGAAATAAAGGATTATATCTAACCAACAATGTCTGAATGGGGTATTGTGTCAAATGCCTTGGACAGGTCAAGGTAGGCAGTGAAAACTATTATGCCCTCATCCAATGCTATGATGACCTTCTCAAAGAAGTCCACCAAGCTGAGTAGGCATTATCTGCTCTTGACAAAACCAAATTGGGCTGAGTCCAGGGTCTGGAGGTTTCCTATATCATTATTTGTCATTTCCATGATAATTCCTTTCATGGCTTTGTGTATGAGACCACTAAGACTTATGGTTCTATAGTTTTCAAGGTCCATGGATGGTCCAACATTGTTGCAGAGGGACAACTGTTGCTGTTCTCCATTTATGAGGCACAAAGCCTATTAGCAGGCTTAAGTTAAATAGCAATTCCAGATGCCTGATAGGTCATGTTTCATGCTATTTAGAAGGTATCCTGTGATATTGTCTGGGCCCATTGATGCAGTGTTCTTAGCCTAAGTGAGAGCATTAAGGACCAGCCCCCTAGTGATAGTAGAGGGAGTTATATCTGATGGTATTTTTAGAGGGAAAGTTGAGAAGGGAGAGGGGTAAAGTTGGAGCTCAGTTTGTCGGGCAGTAGGTTTGCTATATCTTCTGGCTCAGTATAGGTGACTCCATTAACAATAAGCTCTGCACACAATCGTTGATAGATTCATAGGTTCATAGGTAGGTACTAGACTATTGGCCCTAGGGCCTATATAAGCCTAGCCAAAAAGGTATCCTGGCATTCACCACCCAAGAAAATTATTTTCTGTCGAGCAGAGCCACAAAGGTGATCCTTGGGGTGAATTTCCTATTTCCCATCCAGTCATCAAGATTTTTCTTGAAGAGTGCTAATGAGGAGCTTTGTTTGATATAGATAGGTAGTTTGTTCCAAAGTATGGGAAGTCTCTGGGACAGGAATCTAGTCCTCCAGCATGTTCTGTTTATTGTAGTGACAAGGTTTAGGTCCCTAGAGCATGTAGCTCGAAGGGATTGGGATTTATTTAAGTGCAGCATGTTGAACAGCTCTGAGTTTGACATAGGTTTGTATGTTACGCAGAGATCGCTTCTGAGTAGGCGATATGGGACGTACTAAAGCTGGAATTTTTTGAGATGGTCTGCGTAGGGCATCTGTTTGAGGCTGGTAATCCTCTTTGTGAGGTATTTCTGCAGCCTTTCCAGTTGTTGTAGATGTCTTGTGAGGTACATACCAAAAGGGGCATTGTACTCTATAATGGGTCAAATGAGTGACGAGTAGAGGGGAACAATGACCTATTTTTTCCTGGATGAGAAACCTGTTGTGATGAGGAGTGCCATGTAGAAGGATTTCCTGACTACTGTGGCAATGTGATTATCAAAGGAGAGACTACTGTCCACCTGTGTCCCAAGGTCTCTTATCACACTTTTGGTGTTAAGTAGATTACCACCTATGTGGTAGCTCATGGGTACAGAGTTTTTACCAAAGGGGATGACAATACACTTTTTGGCATTGAGCTTGAGGCCATGGCTTTGACACCAGGCATCTGTCTGCGTGAGGCCCTTTTGTAGGATGTCCACATCATTAAGAGTTTCAATTATGGCTCCTAGTTTGCAGTCATCTGCGAACTTTGTTAGCCAAAGACCTTCTGTGTTAACCTGTACTTCAGAAAAGTAGTTACCAAACAGGAGAGGATGCAGGACTGAACTCTGTGGTACTCCATTTGTCACTAGTCTGAAGTTGGATTTGGAGTCTGCTACTTTCAGAGTGTGGGTTCTGTCAGTGAGCCAGTTGGCAACCCATCTTGTGACATAGGTATTTATACCTAGTTTAGTGAGTTTATCTATAATTCCAGAGTGGGGGATGGTGACAAAAGCCTTGGCAAGATCTAGATAGGCTGTGTGAACCATCTTACCCTCGTCTATTGCTTTGGTGACTGCTTCAAAGAAGTCCATCAGGTTTAGGAGACATGATCTGCCTTTTACAAATCTGAACTGGGTGGGGTCCAGAGTTTGGAGATTGCCAATGTATCTGTGTATAAGATCCATGACGATACATTCCATGGCCTTGCAGAGCAGGCTTGTTAGGCTAATGGGGCGGTAGTTCGCGGGGTCTGTGGTGGCTCCCCCTTTGTGGAGTGGGATAATCATTGCTGTGTGCCATTCAGTGGGCACAAAGCCTGAGGTGTGGCTATGATTGAACATGGTGCTTAGGTTGGGTGCCAGTTCATTCTGCAGTTCATGTAGAATGCAGCCTGGGATGTTGTCAGTTCCCATGGATACTGTGTTCTTGGCTTTGGAGAGTGTGTTTTTTACCTGTGCAGCCGTGATTACAGGAACTTTGCATTCTTCCGGTATAGAGATGGGCCCTATAAAGGGTGAGAGGGGGTGAAGTTAGCACTGAACCTATCTGCCAGGGTGTTAGCAATATCAGTTGGGTCTGTATATTTAGTGCTATTGTGATGTAACTCAGAGCAGATCAGAGTGTTGCCATTGAGATTCTTGACATAGCTATAGAATGCTTTGTGGTTGTCTTTAGAATCAGTGGCAATTTTGTTTTCATAACTAGTGTCTTGCTTTTGAGGTTGCAGACATAGCTAAAGAATGCCTTGTGGTCAACAATGGTCTAGGAGGCCACATTTGTCTCAAATTTGACTTTGGTAGATTTTATTTGTTCTCTTGAGTTATTTGTTTAGTTTGACAATTGTGTTTTTATCCTGCTGCATTCTGCAGCTTCTAATTTCTGCCATGCTTTTCTTCCTTCTGTTATACAGCCTTTTGATGTTGTGATTCCACCAGGGTGGCTTGTTTTTTAAGTTAGTTCTGTACTTTTTCCTGGTGGTTACAGGTTTCTCTATGCAGTTAGTAACATGTTTCTATAGGGTTTGTGTGAACAGTTATGTATAGGTAGCAGTGCTCTTAGGGTTTATGGCATCTTGAAATTTTGCCAGGTTATCTCTTAATAGGAGAACATTAGTCTTAGAGTAGTTCCTGAATATCCCAGGTTTTTCTGGAATTCCAGGCTTTATTTTTACTTCAAAGAATACCATTTTATCATTTGACCTTACCAGAGAAGACGTTACAGTCCACTGTGCAGCAGTCTCCCATATTAGTGAGGAACAATGTTTGCAAACCTGGTTAGTGTATTGACAATCTGGTCTAGAGAGTTTGTGTTTAGAAAATACAGGAATCGCTGTGCCTGTATGTTTAGAGTATGGCACATGATTTCCAGTTAATGGTGGGATAATTCAAGTTACCCATAAATATGGTATTGGGTTAGATGGTGAGTGTTTCCAATAAGTTTAAAAACATGTTACGGGTTTTCTTGGTCATAGAAGGGGACCTATAGCTTGCAAAGAAGTAGAATTGGATTTTGCCTGTGGTGATTTGAACATGGAGAAGCTCAAGTGAATTGTCCTGTTTGACTAGTCTTGACGTGTATTTATTTTTGATGTAAATTGAGACACCTCCATCTATAGTCCCTGTCTGTGTAGTAGCTGGTCTAAATGTGTGTAAAGCATTATAGTCTTGCACTGCCAGTGTGCTCTCCATGGCTGTAAATCATGTTTCAGTGACCACATAGATGTCAGCATTCTCTAGGGTGAGGAGAGCTTGTAGGGAGTGCAGTTGTTTTGTTTGGACTCCTAGCACTGAGCAGTAACATCTTTAGATTTCTGGGTTTTGATTTGCTATATTGGAAGTACTTTCAGTATGGCATTGCCTAAAAAAGGCATTATGGGGGACGACAATGTTTTCGTTAATACTTGAAAGCCTAGAGGGGAGAGGTGCAAAGCAGAGATGTCTGCTGATCATCTCCTTCCATTCTGACAAATATTGCACTCCCTTAGAGTGGCACTAGAAACTAAGACAATTATTAAAGTTGGCAATTTTTTGTTCATATTATGGCATCACCCTTGGAATAGGTAAAACGCTGTTCAGTGCTAGGCTCATACCAACCTGGGGTAGATATTCTGATAGCTCCATGATGTCTCTCTTCATATATTCTAGAGAGGTATGTCTCGGGTCATTTACACCCACATGGACTATGACTGAGTCATACTAGTACTTCTGGTCCAATAACCTGAGTGCATGCACAATGTAGTGGATCCTGCCCCCTGACAGAGTACATGTATAATGTTGTGGATCTTGGTCCCTGATAGAGTACACGCATAAAGTAGTGGATCCTGACCCCTGATAAGCAACTGACCATGACATTCTCCTAACCCATCTTGGAGAGAGGGACATCAGTGTGTCTCACAATGGAGTCTTCAATGAACAATATGTTGCATTGTGTGGTGGCTTGCCTTATGGGCTTAGACGTAGAGGCTCCATAAGATGCGGCTGTATGTGTTGATATGGGTGTTGTTTTGAAAGAGTGCATTTGTGGCTGCTGAGGGTATTTGTTATGTGTACTTCATCAAGGAGGTTTTTGGGGTTTAGGAAGGTTACATTTATGTGCCTTAGCATAGGTGGGTCTATGTGTCTGCTTTGAACTGCATTTGACAATTGCAGTGTGTGTACTACTAACATTCTGATTGGCATTAGGAGTACTTTTATGTGAGAGCTTTGCCTCCAGTGACATTCTGTAAATACATCTTTCACATACAATATCAGTTTGTTTGAGAATTAACTGTTTTTGGTAAATCTGAAGCAATTTTTGCATTCCCTCAGGAAGTCTATATCCACCAAGATGGTAATGGAGACAGTGTGAATGTTCATATCCATGGCAACATACCCTTTTTATTGATTAGATAGTTGAAATGGGAATATAATTAATGTCAGAAGTATCTGATCTGCAACTCTGGGGTAGTGCTTGTCACTGCAAACTAGTTGTCCTGTGTGCAACTACGTACTGATGAAATTTCAAGGGTGCTTTTATAGGAAAAATATCAATTCAAGGTGTCTGCATCTATACAATGCACTACCAAACACTTGAGGGGAAACAAACAGGTAGACCCCGATGATTTATGGATGAAGTATTTAGGAAGATATTCTGAAGTTAGGTTAGACAGTAACAAATCAAGCAGTGAAAATAATGAATTAAGTTTGTCAAGAATGATGGAAAGAGGGGATTTGCTGAATGGCTACTGCCTGGCTATTGCTAGTGCTGGTCTCACCACAGCTTCACATTGCTGGAATAAATTGCTCCTTTGTATCTTCTCTCACCAGATGCAGAACAGTAACACCAATCTCAAGATGAGAAGTAGGCCACATGCTCTTTGGTGATCAATAGTCTTGTCCAAGATGATGCAGGGGTCTGTAGGCTTGTTGTAGCCTTTTCTTGGTATATGACTTAAATAGCAACCAGACCAATCAGGAATGTCAAACACAGACACTCACTGCCCAATCAGAAACAGTCTGGAATCAATGCACTCTGCTTCTTCTCTCACCAGGAGAAAAATGTAATTACAATTTCCAAGATGACACCTATGAAGCAGTTAATAGGATTTCTAGTGATCAGGAGTCTCCAGAAAATAATGTCCCTATACTCCTTTGTTCACCAGGAGCAAAACAGAAGTGATAATCCCAAGATGACTACTGACAGGCAGAATGTGGAGTAGATGTTACAGATTTAAAGGAAAGATGGACAGAATGGGTTAATATCCTAAGAGTTGCAATGTGCACTAAGCAGTTAGATATGAAAGAGATAACTTAAACTTTAGCTATCTAAGTGGAGAACCACTAATTTAAAAAGATCAAAATAGATAGGAAGGGGTGGGGTCTTAGTATTCTGGCTGTATGGAAACAGTGGGATGGCCAGTGAATTTAAATAGCTGAAGGGGAGTGATTTCCTCAAAATGATAATTTTGTGCTTACTTACTATAGCCAATGAAAGACAGAGGGAAGAAAATTATTATTTATTATTATATTATTTGTGGTCTAATTATTTATTTATTTAATTAAATTATTTAATTAATTATTTGTGGTCAAATTAATATAAGGTGCAGGCAACTGGAAAGTCAGTTGAGTTTAAAAACACAGCAACACCAAGGTGGGAGGGTGGGTGTAAACTTAATTTCTGTGTGACTTACAAGAGACATAGCTGTGATCTCCTTCCTAGTTTAAATATGTCATTAAAAGCAAGATGCAAGTAAAACACAGTGTAAAGAAAATAAATCACAATATACAAAATAGAAGAAGGCAATGAAGCAATACAAAATATAAGAAAGCAGAAGGAAACTAACCTTTCCCTCACAGCAAGCTGTGGCAGAGTCTGAGGGAGCTTTTTCAGCATACCTGTCAACCGTCCAGATTTTTGCCTCATATTTTTGTCTATTCCTCATACAATTTGTAGTCTTGTAGCAAATTGCTGAGGACTGAAGTCACTAAATAAGGACAGACATTTGGGTTTCAGATTCCATACACTTCATAAAAATGTATGTTAATACAAAACCTGTTATTTTACCCACTTTCTAAGTTTATAAGAGCAGTATTTAAAATGCGTCCCTTTTTTGGGCCTTTGTCCCCCATTATTTTAGACTTTGTCCAAATTTCTTGCTTAAATAGAAGGTTTAGTTCCTAACTCTACCCTCAGTTTACAGGTAATTTACCTTAATTGACCTATTCTAATTTTCTTTTTATCCCCCCCCACCCTTTGTCTCTCTTTTTTACTTAAACACTGGTGCTGAAAACAAACTCACCATCAGCACAGGGAGGTAGACTAACCACTGTGTTTCAGCCCATCATACATCAATAGGTGGCCATGGCAGAACCAAAACAAGCATCACAGACATCCAGTATGTCTGGGTCACAACCTGTCAGTATTCCCTCTACAATTCCTAACCCACCTACTCCACCTTTTTCAGGTAGCTCTTTCCTGGTGCTGGTGCAATAGTATCCTCCAGGAGCAGTAGTAGTTGAGGTGGAGATTTTGTCATTTGACAGAATCTGACAAGGCTGGTATAGGGCATAATGGAGAAGGGTCTTGGTGCCCAAATCTGCAGAGTTGAGAAGTTCCTGCATCACATTGCAAAAATGATGCCATATTCAGCACTGGTACAGGCAGCTGACACAGTAGACAGTGACAAAAGTTCTGAGGACTAGATTCTTACTGTTCTCAAGTTGGAAGTGGATGTCCTTCTGAGCTCCCCTACCTATCTCCAATCATGGTGTCTGCCGACCTTTTGTATCCATCACCATCTCTGCCTGTCTTGTATGTCCTGCTTGTCTGCACCTGCTACCTAACCTACCCTATGTACTTGACCCTCTCATTCCTAAGCCCCTTCTCCAACATTTCTCCCTCAGAAAAAAAAACATCCCCCATAAACAGTTCTTCTATTTACCCATGTGCCATCTTGACATACTTGATTTGGTCAAATTGGCTAGAGCAGTATTCTGTTATTGTTACCCATCCCTGGAGTGATGAATCTCCAAAGTCATGTAATTGTGTATACAATAAAACATTTATGTTGTGAAGCAGTGAATAGCTATGTTGCTCTCCCATCACCCACCTGCAAATTCCTTCATTCTTTCCCCTGTGTCCTACCCTCTGTTTTCCATGCCCATTTTCATCACTACTCTAGCAACCGCTTGTTCATACATTTAATCTAAGCAAAAATAGTCATACAGAATGGAAATGGCCAGATATGGCCCATGCAAAAGCCTTCACTTTCTATCCTCAGCATTTGCATGGAGGTTGGTGTAGTGCACCAATGCAAATGGGTTTATATCGGCTGCACTATGGGAATACTGTGTAAGGGAAGACTAGAGGCAGTACTCTGAATTAGCTATTGTACTGGTTCTTAGGCTACTGGGTGTACTGAACTAGAAGTTCCTATGTGCTGTGTTGGGGTAATTCCCCTGTCTGTAGACTGATATTCTTGCATAGTGTCATGGGTTCAATTACAGCTGTAGGTCAAATTATTATTTCATAACATTTTGTATTCCAATCATATAGTTAACTGCAAATGTCTGTATTTCTCTCCATTTACAAAATTTTGTTAACATACCAGTTGAGTAGGGCAGCAAGACATCATTTGCACAAGCACTGCAGGCTTGACAGGTAGACTTAGTAAGATACTCTCATTGTGCTTATGTATTAATGTTGGTTGCACTCGTCAACCTCTTCTTGCTCCCACAGGCAATAAATTTATTGTACAGAGCATGACAGCTTATAATAATGGAGAAATAAGAGTAACACAGTATACAGACATTTCTATATGTCCCACAAAAATTACTGTTTCTAGCCTGTCTTCATCTGCCTCTGTCTCTCTCTGTTCAACCCTTCTGCTTCAGTAGGTTTTCACTGCCCTTTAATTTGTACTATTTAAAGTAAGTGAAGTTGGAGCACCTTGGTGGCATGATGAGATAATGCTCTGATCCCTAGATAGAAACTTGGATAATTTCAAGGGTTCTAATCCAGGTATCATCTACGTGTTACTATCTGTTTTTAGTAAGTATTGTATGTGTTGCTGTGGCCTGCATATTGCTATAAGCCAACATTATCCTTCTGTCATAAGCTGCTTAGTCCCTGCCTCCATCTCACCCTGTCTATGCATCGTCTTCCTTCTGTGTCATCAGACTTCCTCCTCTGCATTTGTGCAGTGTCTGCTGCCAAGCACCAACTGCAACTGACACTAAATGGAAGTACACAGCTTTTTGCACAGGCAGTATCTTGTAAATTTTGTCTTTGGATGCATTACTCTGGTGCCCTTTGCACTGCTATGTTTAACATTTAGTCACTTTTATCTACTTTTGAACAAGCTGAAGCACTGAATGTTCAGCTTATATAAATGTCATGAGGATAATGAAGAGTAATACATACTTTCTCCTTTTCTGCAATCTTTTGTCACATGAAAAGTTCATAGAGTAGGAGTTCTCACTTTTTTAATTTCTCCAAGTCTTTTGGGTTTCTAATAGCATGGCGGGAATGGACCCCATTCCTAAGTCAAAGTACGATTAAAGTTTTTGACATCAGTATTGTTTCAGTCTTTGATGTTAGCTAAAAGTGCTCTTCGCAGCACCCACAAAGTGCCAAGTAATGACTCCTTCTGCAATTCATATGGAGTTACATGTATTAGCAACATATCTAAATATGATTCTAGAGTCTTTTTTATAAGACCCGTTTCTCCTACTACTATTAGAACTATCTGGGTACCTTTCTTCCACATTGCTCTCATTTCTGCCTCAGTTGTTTCTCTGTATGCAGTACATTGTAATCACTGGCTGTGGTGATTTCAATGCTCAATGCTACTTTTGTCTTCTTTTAATGATTACTATATCTGGTTTTCTAGCATCTATCTTTTGAACTGTTGGTAATAGATGATCCCATGTGATGTAAATTTCATCATTTTATATGATGATTTGGGCAAATGTTTCCAGTGTTTTTCAGCCACTTTAATACCATAATGTTTGCACAATCCTCAGTGCAACAAACTTGCCACATTATTATGCCTTTCAGTATACAGTCCTTCTGCAATTAGTATGTCACAACCAGCAATGAGGTGGGTGACTGTTTCCAATTCGGTTTTACAAAACCTACATTTGTCTATTTCTCCCACATGTTCAATGGACTTTGTAAACCAACGAGTACGCAGCACACTATCTTGGGCCGCCAATACTAACCTTTCATCTCTTGGTTTGAATTCACCTCTTGTTTGCCATTCCTGCATTCATTTCGGATCAACATGAGATTCTTCAAGAAGTTTTCTATACTTGTAACTATATTTATGCATTTTCCACATTTCCTGGCTTCCCATCTGGTCCTTCACCTTATATTCTTTCTTTTGTTTTTTTGACACATTCAGTTGCTGCATGATTTTTATCTGCTTTTGGTCTGATTTCCATTCCTGCTTGACACCTATATGCTTCTGCTAGAATAAGCAGAGAAGTCATCTTATATTTATTATCCTCATGTTTCAAAACATTCACTATGTTTGGGTCTTGTGAGGTCAGCAGATATGTGTGGAGCCCCACGATTGCATATCTATACATGTAAACAATTTCAAAGAGGCCCATCCCTCCTTCGGACCGAGAAATATATAATCATGGTATGCATTGATTTTTATAAATCATTTGGTGAACATGAAGCATCCTTCTTGTTATCCTATCTAATCTATCCAACACATTTTGGGGCCAGTCAATCACTCCAAAACTGTAATTTACCACATTAAGAGCAAATTGATTTACAGCTTAGATTTTGTTCCTTGATGTCAGTGCTGTTTTATTGTTAACCCTTTGGCAATTCCCAAATATTGATACACTCCCTCTTGCTCAAGTTCTTTTATATCACATTCTTGTCCCAAACTTATGTTTTCTTGATGTTGCAGTTTTCCTGCTTTAAACATTGCTTTTGCACATTTATCAAGACCAAATGGCATTCTTATATCATCTGAAAAAGTTTTGACAACTTGCAGTTATTCTTTCAGTTCCTCATCTGATGAGCTATACAGTTTGAAATCATCAACAAAAAGAAGATGAGAAGTCTTTACATTTTGTTGTTTTCTAGGAGCCAAATTGTATCCATGGCCTAAGCTGTTAAGTAGATAGCTTAGTGGGTTAAGGGCAAGACAGAATGACAGTGGTGACAGAGAGTCACGGAGTATCCACCTTTAAACTATTATCTCTGGGATAATAATTTGTCCTTTATCATGGATTAATTGAAAAGTGGTCTGCTACTGTTTCATGGTCACTGTAATGTAGTCGATCGGTGTAAGGTGCATCTTATACATTTTTAAGCAATCATTTATCCATGAATGTGGGATACTATCAAATGCCTTTTTATAGTCAATCCATGCTATACTTAGATTCTTCTCTTTTTTACAGTTCTCCACTATGACTTTATTTAACAACAAATTATCCTTTGTTCCATATGACTTTCTTTTATTGCCCTTTTGTTTTATTGACATAATTGAGATTTCTTCTAAATGACTATAAACTCTGCATCAATTCCAGTCTATAGTTTATACATCATCGGAAGGCAAGTTATTGGTCTATAGTTTTTAGGATAGCTTGCAGGTTCACTCTTAAGTAGTAGCATTGTTTCTGTGTGGTGTGTAACTGGTTAGGTAGGTGGTTCAAATCTAACAGTGGTGAACTAGGGTGTCTGTGTAGTTCTAGTGTTATGGAAGTAAACATTCAACAACAGGTATGCTGTATCCACTTTCACTCAGGAGAAAATTACACTTTGGACACAGTTCCTTCTGAATTTTATCTATCTTTTAACAATTTCTCATCTGCAACATAGTGATGAGGTAATCCTGACAAAAGTGCACTTTCTCCCCCTAAGAATCAAACTTGTCCTGTGACACTTGCAGCCATTACTGTCCTCTCTAGATTGCATAACCAGATACGTAGGAGGTTCAAATCTCATAGAGGCGAACTTGTGAGTGTGTAGCTTCAAAGTTCATTACATATAGCTTCCTGAAGAGTCATGCTGTATCAACTTCCACTCAGCAGAAGATTTTAACATGGGAGAGGATGCCCGATCCCTTCATCCCATTTTTACCACAAACATCTTCTTGGTATCCCGATGATTAGGTCATCATGTCAAAATTTCACAATGTGCCATTACAACTCATAGTTTATCTGAAGTGCTTGAAGCTAATTCTGTGTTAGGCAGGAGGCTGGAATCCAGCATTGGGTAAACAATGTCAGAGTGTATGTGTACTGTCATGAGTAACTGTGCCCATGACAATATTCCTTATATAAAATTCCACTTAAGTGACATATTTTGCCTGTCAGAGTATTACCCTATACATTTGTATTATCCAAGGCAATGAACAAATTTGAAAATGCAATGCTTACATCATGCTATCAAAAAAGAACCACATCAAAGTGGTCATATAAGTTAACCTGTGGTGCTGGTTGTTGATACTATGTTTCTACACTGTGCAAATACAGAGAGGAGGCTTGGATCCAGCAATGATGGGCTACTGTCTGTGGGTGTTTGTCATGCTGAGTAGAGAAGGCTTGTAATGTATGTTGCATGCTAGTTGTATAGTGTGTTTGTGCACCTCAGCCACATTTATACATTTTTAAAAAAACATCAACATATGAAAGAATGGTGTCATTCATTCAAATGTGCACTGTCACAACTGTAAAAGAACATTTTGTGTGCCTCATGTGATCCAGGCAGTGTTCTGTGCCTTGTGATCTTAGGTAGTCAGTTCAAATCCAGCCATTACTCCTTAGACTTACTTGTGTCACTATGTCTGTGAATGTGCAGGTAGGTAACAATGTTGTCAGCAGCTGTCTGCTGTGTACATGTATGGATGGGGATTCATATTACAATGATTTCTGGTCCCTTTTCACATAGAAATGCTTTCTTTGGTAATGATGATGCCATGGGATAACATTTGTCTTTCTTGTGAGAACTAGTAAGGCTTCAGGACATGAGACTATGTTCTGCATGCTTGTGCCTTAGTAATGCATGATTTTGAGTCTGTGATTATCCACACATTGTGCCCGATTGCCATTCACCCATCACAGTGACTGGCAATCAGGACTGAGATGTATTACACACACATTTCATCTTGCATTTACCTGCATTTATGCAGTATTTATATAGTATGTGTTTTAAACCTCTTTCTGATAAGATTTAAAAAATGTAAAAATACTACAGAAATCTGGCCTTCACACACATCATCACCTGGCCAATATTCTAAGCCAGTTTGTCAGGTCTATGCCTCTGTAAGTCATTGTACTTGTGGCAGCATTAGGTGCCAGACTGGGTGATCCCTGTCAAGGATGACAAGTGCTTACCCAACTCTTGTCTGATGTCAACTTATTTTCTGCTCTGTGCCATATACTAATTAATACATTTGTTCTGAGTATAAATCCTTTGAGAGGTAGATCATGATTTTGGTCTCCTTGTTAGACCAGCTTGGAGCACAGCCTCGTGCCTTCACAGGTGTGGCCATCTTTTGATGCCAGTACCAAAATGCAGAATTTAAGTGCAGGGCTGTGGTTCACAGGTTTGTAACCAAACCCTCTAGGGTGTGGCATCACCATAAACAAACTCAGCTGCCACGTAAGGGTATTAGACATAGATTCATAGGTTCATAGGATGGTACTAGACTATCGGCCCTAGGGCCCATACAAGCCTAGTATAACAATTTCCTGGATATTTCTTCCCACAATATTTACTTCCCTGAAGCCCTGTCTAGCAGGGTGATATAGAACTGTTATTGTTGGCAAGTTTGGTTTTACCAAACTGTTTTGTTACATAGATATTTTTAAAGGACTACATTCACATTTCTTTTCTTCTGTATGGTAAATGAAATTCAGTTATGAAGTCATTACCCTTTAAGCTGCTTATATGTGTTTCTGCTTAGGTGCTGTAATGTTATCTTTATTTGAACAATAAAGCTAAAGATCATGTATTAATTGTTTCTTTAAGCATGTCTTTTTCATGACTGGATCAGTAAAATTATTTTTTTTCATATCTTTTCACATTACTGTATAAATAAATCTTCCTGTAGATGGCATTATCATGTCATTTAAACTATTGAGTGATATGAGATGTTGAGTTGTGTCACGTTATGCCAGATGAAAATGGATTATGGACAATGATTTATTCAACAATATTTGACTCCATTTTCCCATTTCCATGCAATGGGACATTTGAGATATATTAGGCTTGTTAGTGCTTCCTCTGAGAACTACTTGGCTAAGCTCACTCGGAGGTACTTGATGCTTAGTTATATGTATTTGTTGACTTACACACTCATGTATTACTGCCATTCATGCTATTATGCATAACTATGCCTAATGTGCATACAGCATACATACATGAACTTGAATTTGCATGAATAATCTTAATTCTGGCATATTAAGTCACAATCACCAGAGAAAGGTGGCAAATGGTTTAAGAAACTGCAAACTTAATCAAATAGGAAAACAGCAGCAGGAATGTTACAAATTATAGGGAAGAAATTCATACTGATGTTAGATAATAATTACTAGGAGAACCTTGCATTTCATTGATCTGATGATCAGATGCAGATGATACACAATGATAACATGAGTATCATTTATAAATGGGTATTCATGACATCAGCACAGGAAATGTATAAGGAAGAAGTTATAATGGTAATATAAAAAATATTTTTGAAATTCATTTTTGTGGCATTTCTTGATTATGCTACACAGGATATAAGTACATTATTTGAAGTGACTGGAGTGCCATGCACTGCATTTTTACCAATCTATTGTTTTGTTAGGATACATGCTACTTTACTGTGGGATTTCTGACTGTCACTTATAAATGAAAAAAATGTAAGTAAAAGTAGAGAAAAGTGGTAGGGTAAGAAAAGAAGTCTGTTAACCATAGCATGAGATGATGCTGTACAGGTTAATACAAAACTACTTTAACTGGCTGAATTTGAACTTGCAGTATATGTATATGAATGGATTCCCTTCAGAAGACCATCCATATAATTGAACCTTACTTCACGAGACGAAAACAGTGCAATTTTTTTTTTTTGATGAACGGCAAATTTTTCCAGTGGTAAGTAAATACTTGGCCAGCATGGTGAACTTTGCCCTTTTTCCCAGTGTAGTGTGATTGATCTCAGAGTTGGTATATTTAGTTGGGGGGGTGTGGGGGACGTAGCCCTACACCTTCATGGGTTTAACATACTGCAGTGTGTTTTTCACTATAACATTGGCCAAGTGTTTACTTACAGTTGGAAAAATGTGCCTGTCAGCAAAAACAATTTTGCTGTTTTTGTTTCGGTGAAATAAGTTTTGATTATATAGACATTTGATCTTCTGAAGGTAATCCATATGAATGTAGGTGCTGTGTCACCATATGTTTTCATATTTAAATCTTTGATTTATTGGTGATGAATGTAGGCATGCCTTCTTTGTTGTGTTCTTTGGCTGATAAGTATAAAAGTTTCCATAAATGACTTTGGCATGTTATTTTATAGGTTCATAGGTACATAGGTCGTAGGTTAACAACCACTGGGGTCTTTATAAACCTAGACAAGATTCTCAATTATATCTCACAAATTTGGAGGTAATGTTAAGGGGTATATATAAGCCGGGGCAAAACTTACAGGCTGTCTCTGTACATCATAAACATATGTGCTGAACCCGGGGTTCTGATTTCCCATCCACTGGTCCAAGTTTCTCTTGACTAGGGCTAGGGATGAGCTCTGCCTATCATGGATAGGAAGCCTGTTCCAGAGAAGGGGAATTCTCTGAGACACACAGCTGCCCCTCCAGTGTGTCCTACTTATATTACAAGCAACGTTTCAAACCCTAGATTGAGTAATTCTGATACTATTAATTTTTCATATATGTAAAAGTGCCATCAGAGTAGGTTCCAAGGATACCTTGTATGCCAGGCATAGATTGCCTCAAAGCAGTCTTTAGAAAACAGAGTATAGAGATAGGTTTATGAGACAATCTGCATAGGCTATGCTGTTTACATCCAGTATTCGATTTGTGAGGAACCTCTGTGGGAGTTCCCATTGTTACATGTGATGTGCCTGGTTAAGTACATAACAAAGGAAGCATTGTACTCAAAGATGGGCCTGATGAGGGCCAACTACACTGGAGCAATGACTTCCTTGGACCTGGATACCATGCCTTTACTTATAAATTGGGCAATATAGAATGATTTCCTTACTTAGACCCGTGTTGTTTAAATGTCAGGTTACTATTTGTATACTGATTAAAATCCATGGTAGTAGTTAGGGCTGTGTTATTGATGAGGTAATGTTTTATGCTGGCTGCCTTCCCAAATAGCACACTTATGCAATATTTGACAATGAGTTTTAAGCCATGGCTTTGGCACCAGTTATTTGTCTGTGTTATCCTGCTCTTAGGATGTTAGTGTCTTGGGGGATTCTATGAGTGTTCCTCATTTGTAATCATTTACAAACTTGATCAGCCAGAGGACCTTGGCATTGACCTTGACTTCTGAGAAGTAGATGCCAACAAGGAGTGGACACAGCACAGAGCTATGAGGGACTCTGCTAGTGACTGGCCTCTGTGTGTAGGTGGCCTCCCCTATACTAACTTCCTGGGTCCTATTTGAGAGCCAGATAGCTATCAAGCACATAACATAGGAATTTTTGTGCCTATATCCATGAGTTGGTTTACAATGCCTGAGTGGGGTATTGTATTTAATGCCTTAGTCAGGTCAAGGTATGCAGTATGCATTATTTTTGTCCTCATCCATTGCTTTGGTAACCTTCTCAAAAGCCCAGCAGGTTGAAAAGGCATTATCTGCCCTTGACGAAATAAAACTAGGTTGGATCCAGTGTTTGAAGTTTTTTTGTGTCCTTATTAATCATTTCCATTATAAGTCTTTCCATGGCTTTGTATATCAGACTAGTAAGACTTAGGGTTGTGAAGTTTCAGGGGGTCTGTTGATGGCCTGACTTTGTGCAGAGGGATGGTCACTACATTTCTGCATCCATGTGACACAAAGCCTATCTGGATGATTTGGGTAAACAATGACTCCAGTGGTCTTGACAGGTCATGCTTCAGGTTATTTAGTAAGCATCCTGGGATATTATTGGGGCCCATCAATACAGTGTTTTTGGCCTTAGGAAGCACATTTAGAACCTGCACCCTAGTGGTAGTTGGGGGGGGGGGTGTTTGATGGCATTTTTTTTTTGGTGTCAGTAGGGGAGAGATGGGGTAAATTTGGAGATGAATTTGTGAGCCACCATTTTCTATATCTTCCAGCTGTGTGTGTAGGTGATTCCATGTACAGACAGTTCTGCACACTGCTGCATGCCACTTTTGAGGTGTTGGGCATAGTTAATGAAAGCTATGTGGTTGCCCTTTGCCTGGGAGGTTATCTTTATGACAAATGTGGCTTTATTACAGTTAATTTCCCCTCTTAGTTGTTTGTTTATATCGATGAGAGTGGTTTTACCATGCTGAGAATAGTACTTCCTAATCTTGGCTATTACTTTTTCCTCTTGTTGTACAACCTGTTTATGTTTGGATTCCATGAAGGTACTTTGTTGTTTTTTTTTAGTTAGTTCTAGGCTTATTTCTGGTAGGCACAATTGTCTCTGTTAATTTATTGACATGATTGAACAGGGATTCTGTGAACAAATCCACATATGCAACTGTGTTCTTATAGTTTGTGGGGGCTTGAAATTTTGACAGGTTATCACATAAAAGTAGGATTTTTTCCTTGGAATAGTTCCCAAATATTACGGGGTTGATCAAAGTCAAAAAATTGATTTTTGTTATGAAGGAGATAGCTTTTTGATCTAATCTTGCTACATAGGACAATACACTAGAGGGGTACAGCATTATCCCATGTTTGTCAGTACCATGTCAAATATGTTTGCACCCTTAGGGGGCATATGGACACTGGACCAATGTGTATGTGATTACAAAGTCCAGGAATCTTTGGGCCTGTAAGTTTGCAGTCGTGTAAGTACCCCAATTTATGGTGGGGTAGTTGAAGTTGCCTATGAATATGATATTTGGTTGAATAGTAAGAGCCTACAGTAAGTCCAAGTACAAGTTATGGGTTTCTTGGGTCATAGAGAGTGACCTATAGCTTGCAAGAATATGTTATGATATGATATAGTACGGAACTTCGCTTATAGAAATCTGGACATGGAGAAGCTCAAGTGCATTGTCCTGTTTGACTAGTATTGAGGTCAGTTTGTTGTTTGTGTAGACAGAGACACCTCTACCTTTGGTCCCTACATGTTCAGTGGAAGGCATCGGAGCCCTGCACTGCCAGGTTGCTCTCCATGGCTTTAAACTATGTCTCAGTAACTGCACAGATGTCCACATTCCCTCGGTTTGGTTTTGCTATGTCAGAAGGTTTGTCAGTTTGGCATTGCCTGAAAAGGCACTATGAGTTAGGACAGTGTTTTGCCAATATTTTAAAGCATAGAGTGGACAGGTGCGGATCATCCTTGGCAAAAGAAAGTCTGTTAATCATATTGTCCCATGCTGACAGATATTGTACCCCCTTAGAATGACACCAGAAACTAAGACAATTAATGAATTCAGTCATCTTTTGTTCATAATAAGGCATTCCTCTTGGCGAAGGTAGAATGTTGCTCAATGCTAGGCACATACCAGCCTGTGACACATAGTCTCAGAGCTACATAATGTTTATCTTCATATAGTCCAGGGAGACACATCTCAAGTTATTTATACCCAAGTGGATTATGACTGAATCATACTGGTACATGTGTTCTAATGATTTGATTGCATGGGTGATTTGGCAGATCCTGGCCCCTGATACTGTGATTTTCTCCTTATTCAGCCTGGTGAGCAGGATATCTGTGTCTCAAAATAGATTATCTTTTGATTAAAATATTGGGTAGTGCATTGGCTTACCTTATGAGGTTTATAGCTGAGGTTCCAAAGTGTGTGATTGTACGTGTTGTGTTGGGTGTTGTTTTGGTGGAGTGCTTTTGGGGTTACTGTGGATTATTTTTGTAGGATGAATGTCTGGGTGGTCTTTGAAACTTAGGAAGTTTGCTTTTAGATCCATCAATAAAAACTGCAAGAAAAACCAAGCCACACTAGAGTTTTCACTGTGTGATACTTTAAAGTTCCTTAAATGGGGCCCCATGGGATATATGCAAATGACCTCTTAAGAACATCAAGTGTTTCAGCTACATGGCTTCTGAATGTCCATGATGTTTTTCACTTTTTAATTCTTTTTGGTTACATTCCATCCAATAAAGCCAAACCTTACAGCAGACATGCATTTTTGACCTTTTTATTAGCCTCATCAGCATAACATCAGTGGGTAGTTAGGTTAGCTTGGCTGAGTTGTTCTTGCAGTTTTTATTGAATGGGGTTTGTCTGAGTGAACTTTTAATGGTTTGAATATTTTAAGTGCCTCAACATGTATTGGTCTATGTGTGGTGGGTGTAATACTTATATTACGAACAAACTGCTATTTTGAGTGTTTTTGTGTAAGGGTCTTGCCTCCAGTGACATTGTGTAATAAAATATATTGCATACTGCACCCATTTCTCTAAGGATTCGTTGGTTGTTAGTGAACATGAGACAATTTCTGCATTGTCACAGGATGCCCGTATCTACCAAGATGACATCAGAGAAATTAAGAAAGTGCCCATCTATGTTGTCAGGTCTTTTTTAGGGGAACGACAAAGTAATGGTACTGCAGGCTAACATGGGCACTGTGAGGATAGAAACTACATCCAGTGCTCCTCAGCATACAAGCATGTTGTTCTTTTAGGTAAATGAGTGATTCTGTAGCAAGAATCTACAAAGAGAAAGGACACTTTTAGCTATGAGGAGAACTGCATCCTCACTGCAACCCTTAGGACATATGGCAAATGCCATTTTGGAAAAGCGTGACCCAAATGAGCCAAGAAGGCAAAGTCCTGGCACCAGGTAATTATGGGTAAAAAGGTTATTGGTGGAAGGAATGGCACATTAACACAGGGATGAAGTGGTAGGATGTGCAAAAGGAAAGGCAGGGCAGAATGCAATTGCCTGCAGCACTACTGGGGGTTGGGCACAAGCATTTATTCCTTTAACACCTGATGAGGAATACCTCCTCTATTTAGGAATATGATTATGAAACAGGTGAGGATGGCACTGGCATAATCAGTGATGGTGTGGACACTGGCTATTACCTATGTCTGCAGCATCAGCAAACATCTACTCAGGAAGGCTGGTTAGACCACTATAAAACATTTACATAGAGAAATGACTGATCATATGGAATGATTACATGTAACAAATGACAATTACAAAATAACAGGCTAACCCTCCATTTCTAGATATAATAACAATTAAAAGAGTGTGCATGGTAAGTGTCCTCCACACCTCCTTATACAACATACTGTAGTGTACTCCAGCATGTGAGTGCTAATGCATTCAATTAATTCATTAGAGTCGACATCACAAACAAACAGTTCTACTACACCAATACATTCAGATGATTTCAGCAGCAGAATGGCTGCTGCAGTTTATGATAACGTAATTATATTTATGAGACAACCCGAGGAATGTGGCACACATTTGTCAAGTTTAGAGGCAGGATCTCATACCCCACAACATGTTCATATGTCTGTAGGAAATAACTGTGTATCATAAAGTCAAGTATATGATGACATTGCACTACGTATTGTACATGGAGAAAATCTTTGCACTGTTACAACAGTAACTCCAAACCTGCAAGAACAGCTTCTGGATGATGGCAGAAATTCAGGGTAACAGCATAGATAGCACTCCTTTAAAAAGAGTTGCATGATGCAGGCATATGTCAGTGTTAGAGCTATGCCATGAAACATTTAAAGCATTGGTTGCCCAGCAGCAAATGTGCCATGACATTTTTAGGGCTCAGCACACTGCCACAGTGGATCAGCTACAAATGGTTAGAGTCTTCCATGTGTTTGTGAGAATTTCCAGCACTATGTGGAAATGGCAGAGAGTAGGGATAATGTCATGATCACAGTGACCCATAGCATGAGGGCACACCAAGCATCCATGCCTGCCTCCATTTGTACACTAGTTAAGACTTACCAGACTCCAAAAGAGTCAGTCTTGGAACGGGAAGATGACAGCGTGCTGTCAGGACACATGGGAGCATATCATATTGTACTACAACTGCTTCTAAAGGAGGTAGTGGAAATTGTAGGGGGGAGCAAACACAGAATTCATGCAGGACACATCAGCTTACTCATAGCAGAACGTCATTGGAGGTCCCTTTTCTGCAGCAGTGTCAGATCAGGGTCTGTAGGATCACCTGCATCTTGAAGGTTACTTCAATGCAGCAAATCACCATCCAGTTCACCTGACAGCCCATCCTCAAGATCTCATGTGTCTTCAGCTGCCCTGTTCCTAGGAGATGTCATGTAAGACGCATTTGACCTTGACCTACTGTGATTCAGGCTAGATATTTCAGGTACTGACAATTTGACTTCTTTGCAGAGATGCCAGTGTTTAACTTGAAAGGTAATGAGTTATTAAGAAAAAAATGCAAAATATGTGAGAGCAGAATAAAACTCTGTATTATGACACATTGCATCTGCATGCATTTCATTTCAACAATAGTAGCTGCTAGAATTAAAGAAAATATCTGGAAAGAAAGCTGTGCATCATAACATTCCAAATGCATTGATTTTCACCATTAGTGGCCTATCCATTATCAAGAGTTTCAGTCCAGCTATGTTACAGCCTGAGAATTTGCCAGAACATAAAAAAATATTAAAAATTATTAAGAGAAACATCCTTTAAAAATAAATATAAGTATCCATGCATCTCCACTAACACATTTATCATTTCACTCTCAGCACTGCACAACTGATGATTGCTATTTCTGAGGACACAGATTGTTGTGCATGACAAAATGAAATTATCTGATGTGTAGTACCTCAAAAAACAACAGTAAATAATTTTGAGTGTGATATTTAAAAATGAGGAAACATTGCATAATACAAAAAAAATTATACATTTTTTCATTCAGGTGCAAGGTATGGACTCGTGTTAAATGCATGCTACATTTAATTCAAATACTAAAATAACGCTTTTTATTATATGTACCACTTCAGAAGCTGCATTATGTGCGTACTTAAGTACACCACCTAAACAAAATTTCTTCTGCAAAACAGTTCAAAATGTAATTATTCCTTATATTATGACTTATTAAATCAAAAAGTGTCAGTGAGCACTCATGTATGAGTTTCATAAACAATAATATGAGCACCTGTTTTGAAAGTAAAAGAACTATTTAAAGATAAGAGAGAAAAAGAGAAAAAGGGAGAGGGATGATTGAATAGGGAGGTCAGAGAGGGAGAGTTAGAAGGGCAAGGCAATTTTTTTTTTTGTGGGAATACACCTCTTTTTTTTTTGAGAATAGAAGGTATGGAAACAGGAGGTAGGGGAAATGTGGGTGCAAACATATAACAAGTAGCTCAAAACATGATGGACAATGGCTGATTATATACATAAAGGATAGGTGAGGTACACAGACAGCACATATACAACATGTGTTAAGGAGAGGTGGCAAACAAGGTACCGATGCTTACAAGCCATGGTGCACCTGAATAACACATTACATACCAATGCACTAACCAATAATCCACAAAAATTGGCAGGTGACCATAGTTACACACTGCCACTATCAGAAAGAATAGGAAATAACGTGCAATATTTTGGAGATTTTAATGTATGAGTGCTTTCATTTTATTCATAGATAAAAATTTCTCAGATACAAATATTCCAAGTCAAGAAACATGTAAATATCTTAATGGAAATCATGTGACCCAGTGATTAAAAAGTCATATGACCTATTAATTGCAAAAACTGGAACCTCTCTCCTTTTGTTTTTAAAAGCTGTATTAAAATCAAAACATGCACATAAATACACAAATCAGTACTGAGGTGTTGCAAACTGTGTGGCAGTAATATCGTTAGGAGTACAGCTAATGGTACGCATGTGGTACAAAGCATTAAATGGGGTTTGCTGTATTCGCAGTACAGAATGAACATCGAACATCATTGTGCACTAGGCTGTTGGCAGTGCAAGTGTAAGCCAAACAACAGCAAGACTGAGAAAATCCAGCAAAGGAAATGTAGGAGCAGACAAGCAGATGTCAATTAAATCCTTCTACCCTGCATGCAACAGGCAAACAATTGAGCACAGGTCCAAGCAGCAGTACTGCAGAAAAAAGCAATGGGGCTAAGACAGGAGAACTGGGATCATGGCAATAAAGTAGGCATTACTTGACATAAGCAACACTGATGGTGTCCTGTTATGCAATGTAGATATGTAACATACCTACCATGATATCGCACAAGCCAAACATGCAGAAGGCTCATTGCACATACCCCCACCAATGACAGGCAATGTGAAATTTCCATGTACAAACCACATGGTGATACAGATAAACTACTAAACAGTATATGAATAAGAGCAATTAAAATATGCTAGCCTGTGCATACATAGTTATGCAGGAAGCATGGAAAATATGCTACTGGAATGCACAATATTGGACATGCATGTGTCCCCAACACAAGGTGGACTTCAATTCCCCTGCAAGGTACATGCAACAAAGGGATAACATCAGACATATGAGTATTGTGCATTGGTGATGGCTATTAACATATCTGTGTAAAAATGACACAAATAACACAGTAATGTGCTACAGGTAAACAACAAATAGGGTAGGTGCATAATGAAAGTAGGGTTGAATATAACATACTCATGCATACTGTCAAACATAAAACACCAGTTGGCATATTCACAAAAAGCAATAACAGTAATACATGAAATGCATACGACTGATCAAAGGACAGTTGTGTATACATAATTATGCCACATCACCTGTGGGAGAAATACTCATTCATAATGTTGCATTACAAGGAGTGATTTACGTGTTGGCAATGTTAGGGGAACACAACTGTAGAGCCATAGAAAGCAATGCAAGATCAGTATACAGAAAGAAAACCATGCATGTATGTTAAGATATGTAACATGCAAAGGTCTATGTATGTCAGAAGAGAAACTATAAGCACAGTACAGTGGTGTCTGCCATAATAACAAAGCCACAAAATACAGGCATTCATTACATGTGCCATTCATATGATTTAATCATAAAATGCCAAAAAAAATCTAGACTGTAAATCATTGCTGTTAACACCATACTTCAAGGATACAGGCTATGCAGATGTTAATGCAAGAGGAATAAATTACATTAGAAGAAAACTATATACTACATGACACACGATTTAGCATTAAACATCACATACATGGGACGGGCAGAGTGCCAATTGGACTTCATGACACACCCAATGTCACAAACAGAGCAAATACACTGAAATGGATTGTATATAAAAAGGCATGACAAAAAACAACATTGCAGCAACAATGTGTACAAACTATGCCCATACATATGTCAGCCATGAGTATACAGTCAAAGGAGAATGGCACTACAGTGGTATGTGTGTGGAATGTTATTAAATGTAGCAGGTGCAACAGAGAACACTTGTATCACCTTTCCATGTAGTCATGTGAACACTGTCAGCAGGACAACTGTGTGTCACCGGCAGACAGCTATATGCATCGGACATATCTACCACATACAATGGCAGACTGGATCAGAACTAACAATGTCTGCAGTATGCAGATGAGGCAAATCACATGCAGAGTGCAGGAATACATTTCCTGCATATCCATAAAACTTTCTGCAGAAAAGACAGCATTTGATAATCATGTGACACAATGTTGAAAATGCCAGTGACATATTTTAACATGCGCCATAAAGCAGTGAAAATATATAGCTCCATAACACCTGACTTGTGAAGTGTGCATCATGAGGTACATCTTAACTCATTTTCTCCAGTACAGCTCTCTTGAGTATATACCATTAACTCCCAGTGGGTGTGATTTGAGCCTTAATAAATGAAGTTATCACCTTACAGTTCTAACAAATACTCATTCACGGAGATCAAACATCAGTACAGTTGTGTTTGCCATCATGTATGCTTCAAGATAAAATATTCTAATGCCTTGTATGTAGCATGCTTTTGGAATTATTAATGCAAATATAAACAAGCAAAATTTGATGCCTACATGCATTGTAGGAGGTAACTGCAGAAATGCCTAGAGCTGCACTCAGCTGTAATGAGTTAAAGCATGACTGCAGTATGAGATGTGTGCACAGATGTGTGCTTATTACTGAAATCTAGCCAAGTAGTAATGCACTATGGTGACAGCATTACATTATTGGATTACATGGACAATGTTTATGTTCCAGAGGGCCCTCA
Organism: Protopterus annectens; assembly: GCF_019279795.1. Taxonomy (NCBI): domain Eukaryota; kingdom Metazoa; phylum Chordata; order Ceratodontiformes; family Protopteridae; genus Protopterus; species Protopterus annectens. The sequence goes on from NC_056725.1 coordinate 1,575,386,593, forward strand.
TTGATGGGGTCAAATGTTTTGAGAGATCTCCCTTGCAATCTCCCAGAAGGAATCATGAATAACATGTGCATGTCTTGGAAGAACATGTTCATCATGACCCTCTTCTATGCCTGATAACATTGCAGATCTGGTCCCCAGGTCTCCAGGATGGTGTAGTGGAGGTCGCCATCACTGTTGGTCTTCAGGAACAATAGCCTGTTCTGGTTTCTTCCCTCATTACTGTCATCATCAGCCTGGTGTTCCCCCTGGTCCTTAGAGTTAGACTCTGCTGAAAGTGGCCAAACACATTGTCATCTCCTTTGGTGGATGGTTGGACTGGCATAGGGACTACACTCTGCAACATGAAAACAACTGCACATCCTTAAATATTTCTAAAAGAGCATTCATTCTATAAAAAACAGTAATATACAACAGTATCTATGTCTTACTGTATGTAATGAATTACTAAGGTGATCATTAATCCATTGTATGTTTTGTTACAAAGTGCAATACATTCAACAATAACATATTATAAATTTGTCTGTTATGTAATTCAGATCATAATGGAAAAGACATTTGCAATACATTAATGTCATACATAATGATGATTGAATAAATATGTCAGACAATATCATCCACCGGGATTCATAAAGCTTGTGTCAGGTGCTGGAGTAGCGTCGGTGATCTAGCGCCAAATATGGCCACCGAGCGATTCAGGTACGAGCTGTTTCCATGTGCACTACCAGCGTACGGCAGAGCTGCACAGCTCCCGGCACATGTATGCTAATTACCCCATGCACAGCAATGTAGCATGCAAATGAAGGTATATAGTGATTTATGAAGTGGTGCAGGCGTAGCATAAGCATGTAGAATTGTAAACCAAAAAAAATGGTTTACATTTTGTCAAACATAAAATTGGAGCCATGAAAGCGGACCAAACTTACGTATTATAATGTTAATATATGCCAATGGCTAAATATATAGCCAATGGCATAAAACAACATGCACATCATATAAAAAAATAACATTTAATGTCATGGTCACACTAACACAAAGTAAAACCGCAGTGCATCTGTGCGCAAACGGGATCACAAGGAAAATATATTTAGATGTCATAAAACTGCAATATAACACAATACATGATATCCCCATAATAGTCAATGGCACACATGCTACACCACAACCATGGCGCAAAGGTTGCTAAGTGTGTGTGACAGTGTTCTGTGTGGTAACTAGGAATTAGCAGTATATGCCATGCAAATGAGTCAAGTAATACTGAATCGCAAACACCCCGCAGGCGTAAGGATGAACCACATGGAGTAGTGGTACAACACCAAGGAGTGGCCTGGAGGTAAACATGACATCAAGAGAGGGGCACGCCACCATAGCTGTAAGCACATTGGATCATTGCTAATCCATGTTGCATGTTGCTAAGCAAAGCCGCAGGATAGGGGTGTGGAAGTAACCATAGCTTTGCTTAGCTGAGAGCACACAAGGTAACCGAAAGTTCATGTGAACGTGGATGAAAACATGCACGAAACCCAGTAAACAGCTGTGCGCGGTGCACACCACAGCTGAAACAGGAAGTATACGGGAAGACAATAAGGAAATGCTGCAGCATGGTAATTGGAGTACAAATGAGTAATTAACACCTAGAAACTCACAGTGGGCCATAGACAACAGCTAACAAGACTGCTAGCAGCTACCTGCAGAACAAGAAAGGGGAGGTGCCATACAGCAAAGAAAAGAGAGCTGTCACAGCAGAACAAAGCAAACTTGCAGTAGATCAGCTATATAACACATTTCCCAACACAATCCTGGGTTGTGAAAGTACAAAACAAGAAAGGCGGCAACTGGATGCATGCCTAACAATGGGAGGGGAATCAGGTTGAAAATTGAAGTAAAGGGCAATAGATGAATTATGGCAGCCAAACATAAGTCAACACCAAAGGCCCAACAATAGCAGTACCTGCTGTAAAACCAATAATTAAGATACCCTGCAGCTGGAACAGCACAAACACACCCAATTACACCAGCATCATCCATTGCACAACAGTATAAGGTGTGAAAGCCCCACACACACTTGTGTATTCCCAGACACTCTGCACCATTGGTGTATACAGACGGGGAACTTTTAATATGTACATGTTAGGGGCCACCATAGCTTTGATTCACCAGCATGTGTTGGAGACTGACGGTGGTGTGGAGGATGATGCTGACAACCATCTCAGGCACCAGAGGAAAATAGTGTTCAGTCCCAGGGTAACCTACCAGAGGCTACATGATCTGGAGATAGTAGAGCATTACAGGGTGGACAGGGACATCATACAGCAACTTGTTGAGCTGTGCTGGCCATGCCTCAGAGCCAGAAGTAACAGAGGGGAATCCATCCCAGTGGACACAAAGGTATGTGTAAGCTTGAGAATACTATCCACAGGTACCTTCCAAAGGCCAACTGGGGATATCATGGGGATCTCACAGCCATCAGCATTCAGGGTACTCCACCAGTTTCTGGATGCCATGTTACCACATGCCAATGAGCACATATACTTCCCCTGAATGCAGGAGGAGTTGGCCAGCAATATGCGTTTCTTCCACTGTGTGGTAGACTACCTGGAGGTACTGGGTGCAACAGACTGCACAAACATACACATCAAGTCACCACCCTGTGAACAGGTAGGTGCTACATAAACCACAATGGATTCCCCTCCATCAACTGCCAGGTCATGTGCAATGCCCAGGGCATTATCATGGATGTGTGTGCTGGCAGCCCTTGAAATTATCATGACTCCCACATCTGGCATGCCTCACAGCTGTATCAGGTATTTGCCAGGGGGGGACATCCCATATGACCACCTGGTGGGGGATGCTGGCTATGCACTGGAGCCGTGGATGCTGACTCCCATCAGAAATGCACACACAGCCATGCAAGAACGCCATAATGAGGCACAGGCAGAAACCAGAATCATCATAGAGCGCGTGTTTGGGATGCTGAAATCACAGTTCCATTGCTTGGACATATCTGGTGGAGCCTTGCAGTACTCTCCAGGAACGTGTGCCCACATCTTTATAGTATGTGCCATGCTACACAATATGATCCTGCGGAAACAGCTGCAGCAGGGACAGAATGGTAAAGGCCCTGATAGCCCACCTCCATTGCCAAGGGACCCACAGGCAAAGAGGGACTCAGACCATGAACACCCTGTGCTAGCCCCAGTAGGCAGATGGAGGCGTGCCCAGTATGCCCATGCCTTGACAAAGAGGGAGCGTATAGCACACACACTGACAATGTAGGCACTCATGGACTGACACCCTTCTCCACCTGCACACACAGCAAACATGGATGGCACACACACACACACACAACCACCTGTAAATTGTTGTGTATAGGTGGTCTACTGTGTGCATCTTACATAGGTATCCCTCAACTATTGTACACACAACCGCCATTGACACAAGGTAAGTCAATACCTGAACAGTAAATTAAGATATCAGCATGTGTCCATACTGTACGTACAGGTTCATAGATACATAGGTAGGTACATGCCCAACTGCCAAGGCCACTCATAAGCATAGGCAAAATGTGTCTGCTGTCACCACCCCATCGATTAACTAACTGTTCCCCTGTGGAGTAGAGCCAATTGTGGGATCCCTGGGGTGTAGCCACTGTTCACCACCCACTCTGCAAGGATTCCCTGGAGTGTTAGTGAGGGATTTTGTATAATGTAATCAGGGATGTAGTTCCAAATAATGAGGAGTATCCCTGACAGGAATCTTCACAGATGTTTACATGTTACATAGCATACCTTAAACACAGCTTGCATATATAGGTAGTTCCCCACAGAATAATAAATGTGAAACACACAACCGCTGAAATGTGCGTTAATCACCCTTGCACTACCAGTGCCTGCTCTGAGAGGTAAGATATCACTGCCAGGATTAGAACACACAACCATGTACACATTCATCACAATAACATACCACTAAGCTACCTGAGATGTACCAAAGGCAGTTGTGTATACTGACAGAATAAAACACAAAAGGTTGGAATGTGTTGAAATAGGACAAACCGGCATGTACCTAATGAAAGGTGTATGTTATGTATATATATATATATATATATATATATATATATATATATATATATATATATATATATATATATATATACATCATATATATATATATATATATATATATAGAGAGAGAGAGATACATGTCGATATATGGGGATATACATATATATGTAGATATGTAGATAGGTTAACAACATCTACATAACCATGGAGGTACATATAAATGGGATACCTACCACATACCAACTGCTTTACATACCGACGTGTGTAATCCCGAGGCTTAAGGTCCGAAAGAACACAGTACCAAAACCCCAGATGTGCGAGGTATAAAATCACAATGTTAAGGGAAAGTTAGTCAGTGCTTCTGGTGTTGCGGTTCAGGTAGGTTACTGTGTGTAAGTGTGTTTCTTAGGGCTCTAGTGTGTGTAAGTGTGTGTTTTGTGTGTGGTGTGTGTTCTTGGGGGACTGTAATGTGTGGGTGTGGGTTAGCTTTGTGAGTCTTTTTGCATGACCTAGGTGGTAGAATATTAAAGTAGGGGGTGGTGTGGGGTGTGCAGACACCTACATCGGGGTGTAGGGGGGCCTGGCCACCTGTTCATATGTAGTGTAGGATGGTTTGTTTGGATATGTTGGGTAGCAGTGTGTCTGTTTGTGCGTGTGTGTGTTCCATTGTCATGTTACTTTCGCGAGTTACTGTCACTGTCGGTAATGTGGGGTATGGGAGTTTGGTCCCGGTATTGTGTGCATCGGAACTCTGTGGTTTCGGGATTCCCTAGGTATCTCGTATACAGTGGTTGAAATGTTCATATATGTTTATAACATGGACCATAGTAATCACACATTCTGCCACTACCAACCTTTATGAACATAGGATATGGAGAGTATATGCCTATACACTATTAGAAATATGTGCTATGGAGATGAGCCAATGATAGTATTACCACCTAACCCACTTTGTGAGGGACACTCCCTCTTTGGGCGGTTGTGTCTTGACCAAATATATTGAACATGGCAAATGTCCTGGGATTGTAGGACATAATTATGTCCCATATGTAGTGTAATAGTTGCATACAATAGTTATTTCTGTATCTAAAATACCTACATGTTACAAGAAACAGGATAAGTAACTAAACTGCTACAAGACTAAGGTTATATTTAGGCAAGAAAGGAATGTTCTATCCCTTGTACTGACCGTGTGTGTGTGTCGGCCTGTAAATTCTGATGTGTGTCCCACTATGGCCATATGAAAAGGTGGCAACCCTAGCCAAAGAGGGACAGTCACCAACACAACTACGATGACTGCAAATACCTATGATAGAAATACACAGCTTTCATGTAGCAACACTTTATTACATTCAGATGTATTACCGAAGGGATTCAAGGACTAACATCACCTGCATGCTATACAGGAACCACACAACAGTGCCTTAATGAATCAGCCTGCAATTACCATTGTATTAGTCCACAAAAGGATAGGTGTTCAAATAGGGAAAAAACCCTCACACACATATTGATTATGTATAAAAGCAGTTCCTACACATCTGCATCTGCTATGCACACCCACCAACATCACTCCACACCTAAACATATTACAATACAAACTGTAATAACATTACAAATCATTCACTCACTGTACGACATCTGCAGAAGCCTTAACATACCTTGTCAGAGACACACTAACATGGCCCTATGTGAAATGGCTGGATGTCGCCAATATCAGTTGTTTCTGTAATGTTCGTGCCTTTGTGCTGTAACTCAGAGCAGATCTGGTTGTTGACATCGAGATATGTGACATAGCTATAGAATGCTTTGTGGTTGTTGTTGGAATTAGTGGCGTTTTAGTTTTTGTAGCTAGCTTTGGAGGATCTTATAAGGGATCTCACCTTCTTACTGAGGCTGGCCAGGGAGCTCCTCCATGCATGGGATTGTACTCTTGTTTGCAACAGTGTCTTCCTCCTGTAGTACAGTTTGTTTATGGCAGAAGACCACCAGATTGGTTTCTTTAATTAGAAGTATAGTGTCCTGGTTCTGTTTGGAATAGCACAAGCCATGCACTCGTGTAAGTGCTTATAGAGTGCATTTGTGTAGGATTCAGCAGTTGTAACAGTATTGTCCATCTGCATGGGTGTCATGACGTTCACCACATTTGTTTTAAGAAGCATGTAGTTGGCTGTGTAGACATATTATACTGTGGTTCCCTTAATAGGGGGTGGGGGCAGGATGGGGATATCAACGGTATTCAGCTCATGGTCGGATCGGACCAACGAGGAGTTGACTTCACGTGTGGAGCACCAGTCACTCATGTTGGTAATGCCTAGGTCTAGGATATTGTTGCCCCTGGTGGGTGGGTGGATATGTTGATTCAGGACATTGGTGTTTATGAATTCCAGAAAGCATTGAGCTAATGTATTGGTACACAAGTAGTTTTCTCAGATAATGGTGGGGTAGATTCAGTGAGACTATGTGATAAGTGTGGTGTGGTGCGAATGTTTACCTTCTCCACATGACTGCCAGGGTCAGGCTTGGTTGCAGAGACCTTTACCTCCAGTTTGGCTAGATGAGTGCATCTCTTACAGGTTGTAGTGTTGGGTGGTAGGTGGAGGGGCTTGTCTATGTACACGAGGCAATGTGTACATTGCCTCAAGATGTCCAGATTAATCAGATAGACAGGTGAGAACACTGTCAGTTGACTCTTGGACATGCCTGAATATAGACCTACTTTCACCTAGATAAGTGAGGAAAGTGAGTGCAAGAGCTAATTTACTCTAAGCAAGTGAGAAAAGTATGTACAAAACCTGTTTACCCTTACCTCTAGGTAATGAGGAAGACTGAGTGCTATAGTAATTATTAGCTTACGTAGTGCTTACAAGTTCTGAACAAGTGCTGAGCATGAATAAGCAATCCGGATAGGGTCTTGGATAACATAAACACATGGCCCCCTCCCCCCAACTGGTAGACAAGCATATATCCATGTATTCCATAGGGCCCCTGTACCCACAACTATGCAGGTACAAGCTGCACTCAGGCTGCATGGGACCTGTCCACATCACAGGTTGTATCATACACATATGGCAAAACAAGATGCTCTCCACATACACATCATGTAAAACATAGCTTCATGTCAGGCTGTGTACACACTGAATTGTGCACACCAACAGGTATCACAACCACAAAGGGGGAGACACCACTAATAATGGGAAGTACTGCACTACTACTCTGTTGAATCTGGTCTGGAAGGCCATGAGAATTGATCGATTAATTGATGTCAGCAGTATAGATGTTGATGACAGTATGGTTGATGTCACACTGCATATCATAACCTTGCCAGGTCATAGGACATCATCACCCATACTGTGTACCACCTACACTCGGTATACTAGCTGTACATTCCTATGTCACATCAGTGTTTTGTAACAGGACTGCTGGCAGAACCAACACTACAGAAGGTGTCTGAATAATACATGCTCATCACACCAGTGGCAGCTACAGTATGTCAGGGTTAATGAATTTTATTCCCCCTCGTTGTAGTCCATACCTCACAGACAAACAGAAGGCATCTGCCTATTGAAGTATGCAAATGACTATGACCTAGGAGCAATAGCTGACTCAGGAGTGTTGTGGACAACATACAGATGGGGCTTTGTGGGTGAGGTGTGTGTGACATATGGTCACAATCTGACAGCTACATATTGCATTGTCACTCCTATGTTAATAACCCTGTACCCATGAAGTACCACCTAGGCAGCGGTCAATATAATGGACACTTCTGTATAAGGAATGCAGCTGGGCAGTTGTCTTTCCTGTGATAGCTACATCACCACACCTGTCAGGTAGTCAAATGTGGCAACCTTAATAATGATAGGGTGCCATCCATGAATTTAAAGATCATTGTCCAGCCATACACAACACTGAAGTGACCCATATCAGATCCCATATTTCCTTTAAGGGGTATTGACCATGTGCAGATGGCCTACACCAGCCTTCCTATTCCCCATCTCCATTATGTAGCATGATGCATACCCTGAATAAATCCATGTCCAACCCAGTGATGTTGGACATGCTACACGTACTCATCCTGATTTCGAACACATACTTCATGGACATCCACCTTCTACATGCTGGACAGATCCTTGTCCCATACACTTTACATAGTCCTGCCATACTATGCATTCCTGTCTGTCAAAGCTGCACATTGCTTCCCTCTCAGACATGGTGTGATGACCGCATGGTAATGCTTGGTAAATGTATCATTAACCCTGTGGATCAGTAATGTGGCACTGTTCCACCTGGCCCCACAGACCCGCCTGTCAGCTACTGCTAGGTAACCTTTCATCCTAGATTCATACATGGCCCATGGCATATAGCCCACTAGTTGACTTTGACTGTATATGCTATAGTTGATATCCATCCCTGCAAATACCATCTGGCTAGCCAGTGTCCCATGTGTATCACATGTGCAACACAGGTGAAACATGGCAAGATGTTGAATTGCTGTACAGTGCCATGTAGATGTGTATGGCAGAACAAAGACATGTAAAACCTTATGTGAGCAAGTCTGCAGAGTCACAGGGCATGTCTGTTAAGGCAGTGTAAGTCCTTATATGTGACATATACACAGCATCAAGGTTGCCTGCATTAATGTGGACACATCCAGCCATGTGCTGATAGGTAGGAACACCAGTACAGGCAAATAGACATGCCCACATCAAGACAGCATCCACATGGAGTATGAGTAATGTAATCAGGTGACACACACACATATATAGTGATAATATCCACTCGACATTGAGTGTCACGTGTGTGACACAAACACGTTAGTGTCATGTAGGTTTGAAAATACAACTATTTAAATTTAATACATGCTATGCACATGTATGTTCAGCTGTAGCTCTGTATGTCTCTGTGAGTTACTGTGACCTGTCTCCATCATTATGTCTTCCAGGTATGCCATGTGCAAGGCTATCCCCTTTTTCCCACTTGGAGGATGAGACCCTCATCCCATACCTTCTCGACAATCATGATATCCTGTTCAGCCATGTGCCACAGGATGCACAGCAGTGGAATGCCCTGTGGATGGAACTTCGCAGGAGGGTTAATGATGTTGCTGGCCACAACTGCACATACCAGCAGGTGCGCAGACACTGTACATACCTCATTAGATGGATGAAACAGCGTGCAAATGCAATCTTCAGGGAAGAAGGTGCAACAGGTGGTGGACCACCAACGCAGCCCCCACTCACACATACCGAGGAGCTAATGGCCAACCTGGAGAAACGTGCAGAACCACATCCACAAGCCTTAGCTGATATTGTGGAGGTGGGTGTCTCTCAACCACTGAGCCTGGAGTTGCCTGGTAAGTCAGTACTGCACCTATAACAACTATATTCCATATAGTTGCATGTGTCACTGTACAATATGTAATGTAACATCATATGCAAGGCATGTATACGTACATGCCACATATTATAGTATGCTATTCTGTGTATGCACACATGTGCATGCACCATAGTATAGTCTAATGCACTGGGGTACCTTTTATGCACATTGCACCCTGTAGCCATTATACAGGTGTGGATTAAGCTCATACTGCTGTGTTAGTCCTATTTAGGTACCTCTGGCATTCTGCTGCGACAGCAACCTGTTGCAGGTGAGAGTGTTGTTATTTATCAGGAATCGTAATGCACAAATCTATCTGCCATGTGGCTATTTACAACATGTACACATAATGTATGGTCCTGTCACAATATTCCGGTCGGGCCTGCAATGCATCACAATGACTACCCATGTGCAACACTTGCAAACTATGTGAATCATCTCACCGACATGAATCCTCACAAACTGTCATTGTCAGATGTGTCGACAGCTGTGGAGGTGCTGAGGGACGTACTACAGATCAAAACTACACATGTGGTGAATACAAACAGTACTACACAGTGGGCTGGAGTATGGCCAGCACACAGGATTCACTGGTGTGGATCATAGCCCTGCTATGAATGTCACACAATGTGATGTGCTATCTTGACATGTCCATGACATCTAGTGGCCTGTCTGCAACACTGGCTACCTAACCTGAAAACATATCCCACATTCCACCCTTTATCTGCATAACCCTGTCATAACTGGAGCATATATGTCATATGGGATAACACAGACATGTGAAATAGATGCCCATCACAATAATTTGGACAACACATGTACACACATGGCCATGGAAGATGGCCAGAGACATGGAGCAATGCACACAGTAGACGTGATGTGCTTGTGTGTGCACTCTGTCATATAATGGGTACACATGGTCCAACTATGGCCTTTGTATAATGGTCATATTGTAGATGTGGAGCACTAGACATCCTACAGACCTGTGCACATCTTGTGAAGGCATAACATCAATCCACCACATTAGATGTGTTAAACATCTTGAGTGTGTCACGACATGACAGCACTCACCTGTACAGTATCCACATCAGTCCACAGATACAATACATTCCCCTTGCTGGTGTTGTACATCAATGTCATACTTGCTCCTTGTGTGTGTGGTACACAGATGTCATGTAGGACATGGTGTACTGATGTGTTCGCCATGTCTAGCCATAGTTGCCAGGCAGCAGCAATATGGTTGCAGATGTGCAGGGTTGTCATCTGTAGACCCATCAGAGACCTGTGTCACAACTTCCACATCATGGTTTAGTGTGCATACTCCTCAGTGACATGGGTCACATTTCACAGTATATATGTATTGTATCTGAACACAGTCATGCCTATGAACCCTGTCTGTAACTCACACTGTATAGCACTAGAGATGCCTCATGACTCCCTGCAATGGCCATGCACATCAGCTAAATGTGCAGTATATCTGTAGGGTGGTCAGACAACACTGCATTGGGACACCATTGCCCCACTGTATATTTGACAGGACACCATTGTGTTAAACATGTATGCATGTTATTGCACACATCAGCAGATCACGTCATACTACATGTGATTGTCAAGGTCATATGCCACACATCAGGCAGGTGTACTTTTAACCTGTGCTGGTCTATATGGTGTAACACAGGGATGTATGCTAACTACTACTATGATTGTGTAATTTGTATGCCATCTGCTATGAGACATGCATGCTGCTGTGTGCAACCTAGGGATGTATGATAACTACCACTATTATTGTCTGCGCTGCATGCCATCTGCCATATCACATGCATGTTGCATGCTTTCTGTCATATCGCATGCGTGTGTGTGTGTGTGTGTGTGTGTGTGTGTGTGTGTGTGTGTGTGTGTGTGTGTCTATTGTATATATTGTAATGTGCAGTTCTTGTCTGCCCTCACAGGTGATGTAGGTGCATTGCACTCCTGCGGTACATCTGATGTTCGTGTCCCCACAGACTCTAGCAGTGATGATAAAAGTATGATTGAGTCACAGGCAGAGTTGTCAGGAGCTGAAACTGTGCCATTGGTTGCCATTCCATCTATATCCCCCTCATCCCTGCACACAGATCCCATAGCTGCACACACCCCATCACCAGTGGCCATACAGGAAGGACAGTTGGCACATGGTAGCTTGAAACAGGAAATTGTGGGAGCTATGGAAGGTGTGCCTGCACACCATGGTGTCAGCCAAATGACTGGTGGTGCCCCACACAGGCACGTGGTCAGTGCTGCGCATAGAAGGACCTCTGGCCAACATGCTCCTGCAAGACAGAGCCCAGCAGCTGGTGTCATCAGATGCATGTATCAGGCTGTAATGGAGGCACAGGCACATGCTGAACGGCACAACAGAGAAGATCAGAGGCTACACAGGGCTGCTGTCTGTTCTTTAAACAACAACATCCAGGCAATGGTAAATGCTCAACAGCAGATTGCTGAAGCTTTAGATAGATGCTTGGGTGACATGTTTGGAGTCCTTGACCATGGCATGACAATCTGCGAGTGTGAGCTGTCTGTGTTGGAACATCTGGTAGGAATGAGGCATTGGGCACGTGGAAGTAGGCCTGCTACATCACCTGTGTTAGGTCTACATGTATGAGCTACCTCACATGTCCACTCCCATAGTGGCGGTAGCAGCAGCAGTGCATCTGGTGCTCTGCTGTCCACACCACAACACAGCAGGCCACGTGCACATGGCCCGGGATGGTCCCAACAGGGACACAGATAAAGTGGACAAGTGACATCAGACAGTACCCAATCTGCACCTCTGTCTGGTAGTGTCCGTGCAACCCCTGGCAGGCACAGGTCACATGACCGTGGCCGGACATTGTGAACTGTAAAACCTCACCTGTACAGTCTGCATCTGTCAATAATATCCTTGTGTAGGCCAGCCACATGGCAGAACTGTGTGCATACATACACGCACACACTGGAAACATATGTAGGGCACCACAACACACACATGCATAACATCCACACATGCCCAATTAGATAAAAGGCCCAAACCCACACACATGATGTCATCCAATGGTGGAGCCTAGGCCTCTGGCAAACATTAACACCTTGTGCATATGAAGATGCCTGTGCCGCATCCCTGACATCCACACCATCGGTGCAGGGACATGTTCATATGGTCTGATGCACAGGGTGAACAGACTAGGAAGATAAGTGTAGTTTACAATTGTTGAGGACTGTTGACAGGCAGCAGATGTTAACAGTATGTGTCTTGTGTAACAACAGTAACTGCATGCTGGTCATGATGTTCTGCTGTCCTCCTTCAGGTCTAATTGCACGTGTTGGTGGATGTCAGTGTTTGCAGTTAGTGTCCCATATGTCACTGTGGACTACTCACAGGTATGTTTGAATATACCAGCATGCACCGTGTAGTTGCCACATACCAGTGAGAATATCCCACGTTACAAACACGTCTACCAATCCAAGAGCATGATAGCTGTGTATTAAGCTACTGTTGCCACAGATGTGACATCCATAAATGGTGACATCACAGGTACAGTTACATGGAGTGGTGAGGTAAGAGAGTGGTCTAGCTGATTACAAGGGTAGAATCCAGTGGGAACTGTGATGCCTCATTGGGAATCAGTAATACACGTTCCCATGACAGGATGCCAACACACAACTGCACCCACACATTCAGGTATTGACACACATGTATTCAGTGACACAGTAACACACCCACACACTCATGGATTCACCGACACAGTAACACACACTTGCACACAGTTGCTACTGGTGAGGTGAGGACCCCAGCCTATGTGTAAATCATCATTACAGTACTGTGCACCTACATGACGTGCCACAGAGAATACACATGTACAGGTAGTCAGTACGGCCTAAGACTGGGGACATCCACATGGATAGTAGAATGCATCACCTGGATGGTGGGAGGGGTCTTATCAGTTCAGTATGGTAACATACATCCTCACCCCAGGGACCAGTCAGCCCTACATACACACACTGTAGCATTCAGTGTTTAATACACCTATGTCATGCACATACAGATACCTCACATGTGTGAGATACACACCCCTGCCTATGTCCTGCTTTCTACATTACAGTCTGTACAGATGCGTACATTAGTGTACAGGAGAGTGAGTAACAATTGAGATGTATTCCCCACAATACGTGACATATATGGACACACACGCAACCAGTGTGAATCTCAGACCTGCCTAGCTCATGTTATGTATGTCAGATGTACAGCAGTACTGCATGCATTACAAACTGTACTGACACTTCCTGTGGCAACAGTGCTGATATATGCACATGGGACGTCTTAACTATTAACAGGTGTCAAGTGATTTACCATCGCTGTCACTCTGACCACTGTCTACATTGTGTATGTCCTTCAATTAACTAAACCATTGCTTACCGGTTGCACAGGGTATTGTAGGACCGCTTGTGACACACCTTTGAGCTGTCCACAGCAAACATCCATCTGCAAAGATGCCCCACCACTTAGTTATTTCCACACATCTGTCCATACATGAGGTACATCTTTCTGTACATTCAGCATATTACCATATACAGTTGGCAATGTTGAGGCTGCATTGCAACTGCATGATGTACTAGGATACATGTCACCTGCATACATCAGCAACTGCACATGCATGTTATCTGAATGCTCAACACTACGTGTACAGGTGTGTAGGTCCTACAATCCTGACTTTTGGGTATGTTTGCAGGCATTGTAATTGGTGGACATGTGTAATGACATACATGACACATGGACTGTTGTATGATGTGATGGGTGTAATAGGTGACCAGAACAGAGGGAATGTTACTGCTGTCACCATTGATATCACACCTTATGTACTGTTAGCATTCAGCAGCCATGGACCTACATTACATGTGCATGTGTGTAATGGCTGTAGCCACCTGTTTGCACAAAGGACAACAACAGCTATGCTATTTACATGTATGTGGTGTGTGTGTGTGTGTGTGTGTGTGTGTGTGTGTGTGTGTGTGTGTGTGTATGTGTGGCATATACATACCCAGGGCAGGTACATGTATGCCATATCCATACATGAGGGTGTGTACTGGTGTACAGCAACAGTCATCTGCTAATTCTGGAAAGTACTGAGGGTCCCTGATATGTGTACAGCTGACCTGGTCACAGACAGTGGTATCATTGCATTGCATAACACATGATGCAACTGTGTCAGTACATGTGTACTCTCTACAGTTGATGTAGAGCTTAGTACAGTACGCAGGTCAAGGGTCACATGGTGGTGTACTCTTCTATGTCATACAACATGTAGGGATATGTGTTGGTGGTCCAAGGGCATGGTGGTGTCTGAGGTTTATATCCTAGAATGCAGCATGTGACACTGTGTCCTGCACATGACTCATCTTTGATGCCTTTCATGGGGGGAGCAGTCAGTACATGTGAATGGCCTTTATGTATGTGGGTACACCACCTGGAGTGGACCATACCTGTGTTATGGCCCACATGTCTAGTTCTGAGGTATATGGTGGTAGTGCTAGATTCTGAGGTATATGGTGGTAGTGCTATTGTGCACTACAGAGCCATCAGCCAGGTGTTCCTCGCTGCACAGATGTCAGTACTCCCCATTGTTGGATCTACAGTGACCAGCTGTGAATATGGATGCTACACATCTAGCACTGGTTAGCATAAGAAAACAATACAGTTGTCCTGTAGGTGCATGGGAGTTAACATGTGTTTAGGGCATTTGCCTTGGAATGACACTGTGTGGGCGGATGCGACTTGGGTAATATCCCACTCCCTTGAATCATGGATGCATGTGATATGTGACAAAGACCTGCCTACTGTCAGCCATGTCCCCCAGAATGACAGCAGATGTGTAAAAGACCGATGTCAAATATATGTAGAGCAGCGTTCCAGCTAACAATGACAACTACTAACACCACAGCCCATTACAATGTGTACTTTACATCTACCTGTAATAGTATGGCCACTGTGGCCTTCTGTGTTTAGCATCAGAGTGCATCCCAGTCAGCCCTGCGCTACTAGGAGTATGAGCATGCCCAGTATATCCTTGTGTAGATGGACACATAGTAGTGCATTCTGACCAGCCCTGTGCCACTAAGTGTGTGAGCATGCCCCCTGTGCTACTAAGTGTATGAGCATGCCCAGTATATCCTTGTGTAGATGGAAACATAGTGCATTCTGAACAGCCCTGTGCTAAGTGTGTGAGCATGCCCAGTGACATCTTGTGTCGGTTATGTGCCTCTGTGTATGGGCATGACCATTGTAACCCTGTATAGTGGTAGTAGTCGTCCATTCCACAGATGGGCATACTCCAGGTCAGGATGGATTCCTACTTTAAACACACAGGTTCACAGGTATGTACATCTTAACTGCCAGCATCCCTGTTGATGTCCACATTCCCAGAAGGTCATAATGACAGCCTTAAGTATGTAGTCTGTGTGGCGCAATTTGTAAGTATGTTGTATTGTAATAGTAATCTGTAAATAGGCAGGTGTTTCATTCCCACCACTGGTGTGTGTGTGTGTATGTCTGTTCCCCATTTGCCAGAGGACTGTAAATTGCTTTTAGACTGCATACACTCCATACATTTCTTATACCCACCGTTAGCAAGGCCAATGATGTCACCCTTCTACAAATACACCTCTGGGAGTGTTGTGTTGCAGTAATCTCGGTAGCGCATTCTGTAACTGTGTAATGCTGTAGTATAATAAAGTAGCTACGTTGGTGTTCTAGTCCCACACTTGCCGTGTGTGTCCCCATTTGCCTGAGAACTGTGTAATGCTATTATACTGCTCACACTCCATACATTTCTTATACCCACCATTAACAAGGCCGATGATGTCACCCATCTAGAAATACACCTCTGGGAGTGCTGTTTCCCAGTAATCTCGGTAGTGCATTCTTTAACTGCGTAATGCTGTAGTATAATAAAGTAGTTAGGTCAGTGTTCTAGTCCCACACTTGCTGTGTGTGTGTCCATTTGCCTGAGGACTGCGTAATGCTTTTATACTGCTCACACTCCATACATTTCTTATACCCACCGTTAGCAAGGCTGATGATGTCACCCATCTACAAATACACCTCTGGGAGTGCTGTGTCCAAGTAATCTCGGTAGCACGTTCTGTAACTGCGTAATGCTGTAGTGTAATAAAGTAGTTAGTTCGGTGTTCTAGTCCCACACTTGCTGTGTGTGTGTGTGTGTGTGTCCCCGTTTTCCTGAGAACTGAGTAATGCTTTTATACTGCTCACACTCCATACATTTCTTATAACCACCGTTAGCAAGACCGATGATGTCACACATCTATAAATACACCTCTGGGAGTGCTGTGTCCAGGTAATCTCAGTAGCATGTTCTGTAACTGTGTAATGCTGAACTGTAGTACAGTAGTTAGGTCGGTGTTCTAATCCCAGACATGCCAAGTGTGTGTGTGCGTGTGTGTGTGTGTGTGTGTGTGTGTGTGTGTCTGCCTGCATGAGACAAGTACAGTGCTTTGTAGTATTCACCGTAGCGTTTGCCCTAAACACGTGTTGCTGCAGTGTGATATGGTAGGGGTTTGTATACAGGACATGGCAAGTGTGTGTTTGTCTGTCAGAACCTGTGTAGAGTTGGCCGTGACTGTCTTACCATTGGACATGTTTGGGAGCGGGTTTTGCAGTTTTCCTATATGGTATCCGTTTTATGACACATTGGCCACCTCACGAGGAGTACAGCTGTCAGTCAGCCATGGCACTGTGTTGGCAAGCCATACCCATACATCTGGCAAAAGGCCTGGTGAACTAAGTATGCAGCCAGGAGTACAGCTGTCAGTCAGCCACGGCACGGTGTTGGCAAGCCATACCCATACATCTGGCAAAAGGCCTGGTAAACTAAGTATGCAGCCCTACTAGTACCCAGTATATGTCCTGCACCCATGTGCCATGCACATACAACCTTGCCTAGGATATCCCACTATGTTGCTAGTAACATGCACATTGAGGACAGATAGTAGGCATGGTGTGAATGCACTGGCCTGCAGAGGACATGGAACCTTGTACAGTGGTACAATAGGCACATATATGTGGACAATGTGCCTTCACTATGTTCCACACTGAATGCCCGCAACATATGTGGTGCCATCAAATGTGATCCACTAAGGCCAGACAATGTTGTACACATGTGCCCTTTAAGGACCCATACCACTGACACCAATGAATACCTGTATCATACTATCCATGCAGGTGCAGGGCCGACCTGCTCACTATAAGCAGGTTTCGCCACACCAGGCCAGTACTGGCATATTGGGGTATAACAGGCTGTGTACACTACATGCATCTGCCAAACCAGGTACACCTGTACATGTCACTGTACAGTATTGTGGGACATGCACATCCCAGGCAATGTCCATGTGAAGGACTATCAAACACAGACATGGCATGCATTGCAAAGCTATGGCCCTACACATTGTTAACCAGGATAGATAATGCAGTACTCATTTGTGTGGGACATTGCAGACACTACACCCCTGCACTGCACACCATTGTTGGGTGATGCGATGGCAAGGATCACACCTCACCCAGCTTTGTACAGCCATCTTGCACAGCCAAACACAACACACCCATGGAGCAATGCATACCTGCATGCCACTACTTGCACCCTGTGTCTGCATGTGGGTTTTGATGCTCCAAACTACAGTCACTCCCAGTATAAACCTCGCTGGCATGCCAACAGTTGTGAAGCACTTTCACATGCGATAGCCCATAGAACCTCCAGATATCCCCTGTGGTGCATGTGGTCCTGTGCATTACTGCAGTGTGGCAAACTAAGCAGTTACATTGTGTATTTGTGGCCCTGGAAAAGGTGTCAATGTGTGTCGATTAGATAGTGTGGTTGTGGTGACAATGACATCCGTTCACTTGGACTGACAAGTGTGCCACACCTAATGTATGTCTACTATATCTGTTACAGATGGCACTCACTCACCTACGCACATGTTCTTACAGCACAACAACATGTCGCCTTTGTGGCACATGTAGCAATGTCATGCACATGTAATAGTAATGAGTAGTCAGGGGTTTGCCCCTGTACTATTTGGTGTGTGGCAGATGATGCTTATAGTTAAGTCTCCAAGCCCTTCCCTGGTGTACATTGCCTGTCCCGCCCACACACTCTCTGGTGGATGTGAAGGTGTACACCTGCACAGCAGCAGCATGTGTATTGTAAGAGATGGAAATGGTCAGGTGATGGCCTCTGCGCCTATTGCAGTTCTCCTCTAGCTGATTGCATGTGGTACATCTGTGATGGTTTTCCCATAGCCATCTGCATGATAAACACAGTACACTATCTAGGGAAACATGTTATTATCTGGCCATGACAGTCGCTGTGAGTGGTACCTGGATGTGGTGTTCTAACATGGCATCACAGATGATATTTGGATGTACCTCAATCATTTTCCACAGTGGGGAATAGGCTAAACACAGGAGGGTGATGTGCACACAACTACAGCATGTAAGTGTAGATATGCTGCATTGAGACTACTGCCTGTTTAACATGTGTGTGGTAATGGCTATTCTGCATGTTATAATACAGACATGACAGTACTCTATTCATAAGGGACCCCATCTGTAGGGCCATCTGTGAACTGGTCAGTGTGTGCAACCATTTGTTTCCTGTGTTACACACTGAACACACTTCTGTGCACAGCAGAAGCATGGTGTGAGGTTTGCAGACAGTACATGATGATAGGGATGTGTTTCTGCCATCGCATCCCTGATTGGACATGTGTTACATGAGACAGTGGTATGACTGACACTGTGTGGGAATCCCAGTGGCAAGCCAATGATGGGCAACTGTTCAGAGCTGCGGTCACACGTCTACTACACATTGTGCAGTTGGAATGCGATATATATGCATGTGTTGTGCTCCCTCTGCAAATATATACCATCTGTTGTATTGGGTTGCTGGTGATATCTATGCATACTGTCGTAGGTAATCCTGTATGTTCTTGTCTATCACTAAGCCATATGTCGGTTTAAAATGCAACACCATAGGCTGAATGGATTGGGAGTTCCCGGCAGAACCTCCTGTCCCACTTCAGCTGACCATGGCACTTTGCAGTAGCACATCTGGGGCCCTGCCATAGACATCAACCTCTGTTGGCTCTGCACCACCTTCTGTTGGTACCACCACTGAGGATGGAGCATGTCCCCCTTGGGAGCAGGACCAGACAGGCACATATCTGCTGTTGTGCGGTCCTGGATGTGTTGCGTTGGTGGCTCCCTAAGGGGTTACGAAGCCAGATACGCCAGTTCAAGGGCAGAGTGTCACATTTACAGGGTGATGCTTCCCCTCCTGGACAGCCCCCAGCACTGCCTCCTTTGCAGCTGTGTAGGTGCAGTGACAGTTGCCCATGGCTGGGGACCTTTGTCCCACTGTTTCCTTGGGCTTTTGAATGTCGAAGACCCATCCCCGTCCAGGGTGTATCCCCCCACATGTGTCATATACCAATCCTGTATGCTGTCTTTTCTGTGCTCCTACCTATCCTCCATGGCCATATCTACACTCCTTCCCCAACATCTGACCCTCACCTATGGACACATAAGGCCATTCGGCTCCTAGGACACCATCTGCCCTATACATAGCTGTCTATTACACACACATGCCCACTGGACACATGAAACCCTTGTAATATGCATCATAACATACTACTGTTATCCTCACCCCTGTCCCTCAGGCACATGACCGTGGTATGCACATCACTCCTACATGGTCCAGGTACACATGAGGAGGACAACCCCATTGTACACAAAACACTACCGGTCCCTCTATGGTTACCCCATTTACCTTTATCATGATGATGTTGCACACAGCACCTTCCAAGAGTACTGTTCACACATGATGACTGGACAGGTACTGTTGTGTTAATATACATTACATGCACAGAGTGATGTATATGGCCAATGTACAACTAATTGCGTGTATGACTGACACATGTCTGTCTGAGGGAGTCTCGTGATCACATAGAGCAATACCACTACATAATACAGGCATCGCTGGTGTTTCCAGTTTCATTTGTTTGTAATGCTTTGTTGCCACATGGTATGTTCCTGATACATCTCTATATATGTATGTACCTATATGCTGGACATAAACACTCACATATACATCTACATGATGGGACACATTCCTATACTGTTGAATGACTGCGCTGTATGATATGTTTGTGGTACTGTCCGTTGTCTGTATATCTGCCATGGTGTATTAGTAATACACATTAGCTGTGTGCGCAAGGTCCAGGTTCCGACCCTTGCAAAGGACATTTAGTTGGTTGTAAGGCAGAACAAGCCCATTGGATACGGAGGGAGTAAGGCACATTAAAGCAGTTGGGAGCGAGTGTGCGTGGGTTTGCATGATGTTAGGCACTGCTGACCTCTGGTTACAGCCTCATATGCTCAGTTAGCCTCTACATTGCTTAACCAGTGCAATACTCGCATACTGGTAGCCAAACACGCTTACACCCGCTCGCTCCCGCACTTGCTAATGCACCAACATCGGTGCTTGCATCTGTCACTCACACCACTGGGTGTGAGCGAGGACCACAATATTACCTTGTGATGTGTATTACATCGGACTACATGACTACAGTATCGGGATTGGCTGCCCATTAGGTGACGGTATCGCGTTCAACTGTATGGAATCAGCGGCCTGTCCGGTGAATCATTCATATTTGTGTGTTCCTCTTACAATCTGCTCCCACCTTGTGACGCCTATCACATCGGACTACATGACTACAGTCATAGCCGGCCTTAGGCATAGGCCAGCTAAGCGGCCGCCTAGGGCACTGCTTTAGTGGGGGCACTTTACCAGTATTTATTTGGTCTAGGTAGACCAGGATGCGGGCACTGGGTGGTGTGGTGGGGGGTGCCAATGTGACCTCTGTCTAGGATTGGAATGGGTGAGTCTTTTACTGAAGAAGAAAGGGGCCCCTACCAACGAGATATCCTTAGTCAATGAATTATTAGACATTGTACTACACAACAACTTTTTTATGTTTGGTGACAAGTTTTTCTTAAAAAGAGTTGGTGTAGCAATGGGTTCCCCATGCGGTGCCAGTATAGCCAACTTAGTTATGGCTTACTGGGAAACCGAATATGTATTCAATAATCCCATTATTAAAGACCAGATAATATATTATACTCATTACCTGGACGATATTTTTATTCTTATTAATGGGAATAATGATATGAGTAACACCATGGTACAAGCATTTAATGACTCTACACATTTTTTACGATTTACTGCAACTTTTGACACAGAGGCAATAGCTTTTTTGGACATTTGGCTATCTAAAAACAGAGCAGAAGGTAATCTTGCAGCTACAATTTATAGAAAAAGAACATATTCAAATTCATTCTTACATTTTACAAGCTGCCATCCTTACCACCAGAAGCGCTCGGTTATTAAAGGCCAACTGGTGAGAGCTGCTTGCATTGTCAGTCAAGACAATGATTTTTTGGAAGAATGCCAAGTCTTAAAAACTATGTTTTTACATAGAGGTTACCCGGTTAACCTTATGGATGACATGATTTGTGAAGTTCAAAGTAAAAGATTTAATGGTATTTATCAGCCACTATTACGTATTAAAAATACATCTATTATAAATACATCCACTGAACTCACTAATGCCTCTGTGAACTTGACAGAAGTGAGTATAGCTAACAAAGACCAACTTACGCCTGGTTTCATAACTACATTTAACATTCATAGCCAATTTTGTGTAGACATTATTAAGAAGAACTGGGGCCATTTCAGCACCAACTCTAATATTTGTGCCAAGATGGGTAATAGACCGAATGTCATCTATAGAAAGGGTTATAATTTGAAAAACTTACTTGAACAACAATGTCTTACACTTCCTAAAATTACAGGCATGTTTAAATGCCAAAATTGTAATTTTTGTAAATTTGTGGATAATGTATACTCCTTGAAGGTCAATGATTATAATATTTGATTTAAAGCTAAATTTAACTGCAATACTAGGATGGTGATTTACATAGCGAAGTGTCAGAAATGCCCAGCATTTTATGTGGGCAAAACGGAGCGGTGTCTCTGTGAAAGGATATATGAGCACCAATATGCCATTGGGAAATTAAAGTTAGAGAATGCTTTAGCCAAACACATTCAACAGTACAATGACCATAGTTTTAGATACACAGTAATTGACCATGTTAATTTGGATATAAGAGGGGGTCCAGCACCATTAAAACTAGAGGAGCTTGAATTACAATGGCAGATAAAGCTGAATGCCTACAATTTTCCAGGGCTCAATGACACTTGTTCCATCTGTAGTGTATTAAAATTGAAAAGTTTGAAATGTTGAGGTTGAGAATAAATATAGATATGCTGAGTATAGAGACATACATACTTATATATTTTTTTGCATATTCAATTTTTAAATATTTTATATTTCTACATCTTCTTATGTTTTTAGATATAGTATATTTCATGGGATACACTTCTTGTTATGTATGTATTTTATATGACTAAAGGCTATCCAATGATTTTGGTATTTAGCAGTGATAGTTTTTTAAGTCTTTGGTTGTTTTGTATTGATTTTCACATGTTTGTGATTTTTAAGCAGGTACCTTTAAAAGTTGAGTGGCGGGTTCTGTTTGATTAGCAGCACATGATTTATGTTATGCTATTTATTGGAACTTTGAATTTTTTACTTGTTTCTGAAGAAGTTAGCCGATGCAAGCTAACGAAAAGCGCTTTAAATAAATCTTGTTATTTTACTTGTCACGCTGGTTCGGATTCTTGTTTCGTCAGTATTTGTCATTATTTTCAAAGTTTATTTGTTCGTTTTTTTCTTAATTTATTTGGTCTAGGTAGACCAGGATGGGGGCATTGGGTGGTGTGTTGGGGGGTGCCAATGTGCCCTCTGCCTAAGGCACCAGTTGACCTAAGGCAACTCCTGACTACAGTATCGGGAATGGCTGCCCATTAGGCGACGCATGGCGTTCGACTGTACGGAATCAGCAGCCTGTCCAGTGAATTAATCATATTTGTGTGTTCCACATACACTCTGCTCCCATCTGGCTGATACATGAGAACTGAGACTCTGCAATACAGACATGTAGATGGGTTGCGGAAGCCACATCCATCGGACGAGTCATGCTACCATTTACCTATTATAGGTTTGCCACCTTTTCAATTGGCCAAGGTGGGACTTTAGAGTTACCACCTGTCTCTTTTTGCGAGGGACACTGCAAAAATAATCAAGACATAGAAAATGTCCTGATTACAGGACATTACTATATTCTATGTTTCATTAATAATTGCATAAAACAGTTATTTTATATATGACATGTCTATATCTCAGCACTGAAATAAATAGGACATGCTGGAGGGACAGATTCATAACCCAGAGGCTCCCTTCACTCTGGAATAAAATCCCAGTCCAGGTTAGGCAGAGTCCCTCATTGACTCTCTTCAAGAAGAATCTTGATGAGTGGATGGGAGATCGTAGGTTTACCCCGGGTATCACTTCTGTGTCACTGTTAGACAGAGGCACAGTATACTAACCTGGAAAAAGGGCATAGCTAAATAAATTTAAAATGGGTGGCGAAAGCCAAACACATTCTGGCTAGGCTTATAAATGCCCTAGGGCAGATAGCCTAGTATGAACCTATGAACCTATATGTTATGTGAAGTTGCATAAGCAATTCAAATGCAACTAGATTAAGCTTTTATTTGTGCAATTAAGTATAATCCTGTACTATGCATGGCTGTAGGTATGATTTGTCCTGGAATGTCTGACATTTCTACAGAACATGTCCCACTCTGGCCATTTGGAAAGGTGGCAACCTTATAGGACCTGTATGTAGAGATGTCAGACATTGCAGGGCAACACACCCACAGCCAGTAGAAAGGGGAGTACTTCACCGTTTTGCCTAAATAAAAGGTTACTCTTGTAGCATTATAGTTGCTTATACTGTTACTTATAACATTTAAGTGTTTCAGGTGAACATAATTGTTTTATGCAACTACTACAGACAATATAGGTAACCTTTGGCCTGAATCACAGGACATTTGCCATAATTACAGTTATTTTGCAAGACACAACTGTCCAAAGGGGAGTGTCCCTCGCAAAGGTGGACAGGTGGTAACCCCAACCCTATTATTCTAGCAACTTTCTAAGTTAGTCGGTGGAACATGCGCTTTCTCTCACTATCAGACCTCTCATACGAATGGGGAAGAATGAACACTGAATCAGGGACACTGCATAATGAACTCAGGGACACATTTAGAAGGTTGGTGCTATTAACCTGACACATTGACGGACACAGAGCACATATGTATTCATACACATTGTCTGAGGTACATGCTGTTTATGACTCTTACATGTTGTCATTATTCATTATGTGTATTCCGCCACCTTTCCTCCTAATATCAGTAGTTCTAGGAGGGTTTATTTGGGACTGTGATAGATTCTGATTCATAATCATGGATGTCCCTGGTAATCGGGGGCAGTTCAATGATATGGTCCCTATGTGTTCCCCCAATGGTCCAGTAGATGTGCTCTTAAGGTTTGGGAGGTATGGGCATCTGCTATGCCCACATTGGAATATTACTTACACCCATGGGGTGGTCCTAATACGTGTCTGCCAGCCAACACCTGCACTCCTAGCCCAATAATTGCATACCCATAGGGATATGAACACACCCCTACACACTGCCCACTCTCCCCATGTCGGGACACATGTCGTACATTGTGTCAACCCATGTGTTATCAGGCTTGCACAACCTACTGTTCCGTGTACAGCTACATCCTGGTCTTAAAGGTGTTACTCCCATTGGTTGGAATGTACACATTTTTGGTGTC
The DNA here is from genome assembly GCF_019279795.1 of Protopterus annectens. Classification (NCBI taxonomy): domain Eukaryota; kingdom Metazoa; phylum Chordata; order Ceratodontiformes; family Protopteridae; genus Protopterus; species Protopterus annectens. The sequence goes on from NC_056725.1 coordinate 1,575,411,921, forward strand.
CCACAAGGGACGTCGCTGTCCATGTTTAAAGTGTAGACTTTGTAGATCTCTCTCACTGGTAGTTTCCTGCCGGTGGTCGGGAAAGCAGTGTTGTATTTACCTTTATTGTGTGTCTGTATGTCTCACCGGCCTAGCTGGCGGGCTGGGAGGTAGACGTTTGTTGATTGGACCTCCCACCAACATATACCCAGTCTAGCGAAAAACAAAAAGACAGCTTGGAAACACCAAAAGCAATTTCTCTCTCAGTTTAATTCTCTCTCAGTTTAATGAAGCGCTTTTCGTCTTGCACATATGGCAAGACTTCATCAGAAACTGAACAAACTTCAACACAAGCAATATATACACACCCTTTTTGTCACATGACACTTCTAATTAAAATCTTGTGTCTTAAAGGCACATCCACATTATTGCTACTTAAAACATTTTTAAAAACAAATATGACTGACAATATTTTAGAACATCTCAACCCTTCCCTTCCTTCAGAATTTTTACCTGAAATGGTGATAGAAATATATATACAAACATACATATACTAACAATACTATATCTCAAATTATTGTGTTGACTCTCAAAATATAATATTACTTAGTTAACTAAGAAGTCAGAAACTTACATATCCGAGTCAAATTAAGTCAAATATCACAAATATGAACACATTTTATAAAAATACATACACACATTAACGTTTAAGACTTTTCAACTTCAGTATACTGTTTAAAGATATTGTCTCATTCAAACCCGGGTAAAACATTGCCCCAGTGCGTATTTGCCAACTTAACTCAAGTTGCTCAAGTAAAAGTGTAAGCGGGCCCCCCCGACTATCATCAACAACTGAATCAATTGCTTTGAACAAAAATTAATGTTATGGATAGGAAATAATGTGTCTAGCCAGTGCGTTGTCTCTTTTATGGGTCTTTATTTTATATAGATGTTCATATACTCATTCTTTTAACCTTCTATCTGTTTTACCTATGTAAAACGCTGCACAGCATTAGCACTGAGCTACATAAACCACAAACTTGAACTGACGTGTACTTCAATTTGATTTTAAAACTAATATTTTTAACTTCAATGTTTTGTCCTGTACTCATGTATTTACAGTAGTTACACATATGGCATTTATACATGCCACACTTCCACTGTGGGGTGTTTTTTTTATGTTGTAATAATTCCTTTAAATTAGTCCCCCTCTTATAAATAATCCGGGGTTTGCTTTTGACCTTATAAGAAAGGTGAGGATCTCTCCTAATTATTTCCCAATTTTAGTTCAAAATTGACATTATTTCCCTTGCATTACTACTATAGGGTGTTTTTAAACTTAAATTAAATACTTCATTTTGTTGTAATTCTCTGTCAGTTATTATAACGCTTTGTAAACCAATGGACAAAATGGGTTTATACAACCTCTGTTCTCTCTTATATTTTACTTCTTCCAGTAGACACTCAAATAAATCCACTGGGTAACCTCTCCTAACAAATATTGACCTCAAATTATTACATTCATCCATGAAATCCTGGTCCAACATGACCATACAGGCAGCTCTCACGAGTTGGCCCTTCACCACTGATTTCTTTTGGTGCCATGGATGGCAACTGCTAAAATGTAATACAAAGTTTGAATATGTGGCCTTTCTAAAAATTTTCACTACATATGCATTCCTTTCCATATCTTTACTAAGATCAACATCCAAGTATGAAATCCTGGTCATTTCAAATACATAAGTAAAGGAGAGGAAATCTGTAGTGTTGTTAAGATAATCTACTAGTTTACTAGCTGCTTCCTTATTTCCTTCAAAAATTATAAAAATATTGTCCAAAAAATGTGTGTAGAACTGGATGTACTGTTTCACTTCTTGTTTACCAAAGATAAATTCTTGTTCCCATGAGGCCATTACCAAATTGGCATAACTTGCCCCACAGGGTGACCCCATAGCTACATCGGTCTTTTGAACATATAACTTATCATTACATAAAATGTAATTGTTATACAAGATTATGTCAAGCATTTCCTCTATTAAAGCCACCTCATTGGCGGCTACTGCTTTAGTGCTCAGGTAACAACTGACTCGTTCGATGCCTTCCACAAGGGGATAGAAGAGTATAAATCTACCACATCCACTGTTAGAAAATTGAAGTCAGCACTGAATTCTAAATTCTTGATTTGTGACAAGAACAACCAAGAATCTTTACATATATATTTTTCTCTTGAGTTACATACTTCTTCAACTTTTGGTTTACCCATTTTGCCCAAGGGTAAGTTATACTTGCCCTAGCATCTACCAAAGGTCGCATAGGTGGATTATTCACATTTTTATGTAACTTAGGGATACCAAACAAAACAGATATCCTTGGGTGAGGCATAGATAAATATCTAAACAAATCAGTAGTAATCCTGGTTTCTAACAACATTTCATATAAATGAGACTTTATTTTACTATATGCTTGATTTAACTCATTGCGTGAAACAAACTGATATGTGGAACTTCAGACTATTTGGTCCATTTTATTGACATAGTCCTCCACATTCATAACAACAAGCCCCCCTCCCTTATCTGGGGCCATAATACGGACTGGGGCTTCTTGAATTAGTTGTAATAAATACAGTTGTTCACTAGTAACATTTACAGATGAAACATTCTTACTTTTATTCTGCTTATGGTTAACACCCACCCCTAAAATATTATATAAACCCAACTCACAAATGAGTTCAAAACATTGTAAAGTTGGGTGTAAAGGGGGACAAAAAGTACTTGAAGGATGTAATGCACTAGACTGAACCATAATATTTTCAACAAAAAGCATAGACAAATTGAGTTTACGCACAAATAATTTTAAATCAATTGAAGTTTTAACTAACTCTGCTTTTCTTGTGGGGACGAAGGTGTACCCCTTGGCTAATAGTTCCACCAATGGTTGATCTATAGTAGAATCAAAAATATTGTAAATTTTAAAATCTTTATAATTATTCATAAAGATATTCCTTAGTCCAAAATCTGCAGCATTAGTTGTCGGGGAAGCTGGTGCAATAAGAGGTGGTATCATCTTCTGCGTTTCCAATTCTTCCCTTTGTAGTTGTTGTTGGAATGAGATCTCTTGTTCTTTGATCTCAGATTGTATTGGTTGGTTTGATGCTGAAAATTTTGGGCGTTAGCTGAGGTATTATTCACAATTGTCTGTTGAGGTAACATAGGTCCCTCATCTGATGGAAGTGCACTACTATCATTTGAGACAGACAGACCATGTGTTAATTCATTTCTGTTTGTTGTGTTACACAAAAATACATTCATAGCAGCATTGCTGGATTTTGCTACTTGTGAACATGGGGGTGGGGGGTAGGTATTCCCCTCACCATATGCTTTATGGTCTCTAGCTAGTTTTTTTTACTTTAATTTCTCTAAATTTCATCATTTGTTGGTCTATACTGTCAAAAATTCTGTTGTAATCAAAAGCATATCTTGAAAAGTTTACATGACCCTTAATAGCAGCATCTAAGTTAGTAGCTTCTTGTTGCAAAAGGTTAATAGAAGTCTCATAATGTTTAATCATCAGGTTCAACAGGGCAAGTCCCTGAATGTTAAACAACTCAATAAGTTCTTTATGAAACAATAAACCTGGCTCTAACCCCTTAGGGTATTGGTGGGCACGCAGATCTTTGGGAACAATGTTTTCATTGACACATTGACGTAAGTAACTTCTAAAGAAAGTTTTTTATATTTGAACAGTTTTTTGTCAAGGTCTTGCAATAATGAAACTATGTTACCTGAGTCCTCTGTTTCAGAAGGTGTTGATTGGTTGGGTTGCGATTGAAATAAAGGAATTGGTGTTTCCAACCACTGAGTAAAAGTTGGCAAGTCTTTCATGGTATTAAATCCTGTAGAACTTCTCATATTAAGTTGTTTGTCAGTTATTATATTGTTAGTAAAGTTGACACTACCTGGCTGATTGCTGGAAAAAACAGGTAGAATTGCTGAACCAGATGCTGAAGCTGTTGAACCTGTAGGTTCTCTGCCATTCGGCGCCATTTCGCCACCTGGACTACTCCTCTGGTGCAATTGTTCAGCTCGTGTGACATCACTTCCAGTTGGTATCACACTTCCGGTTTGTGGGTTCAGATGGGGAGGTACTGAGCTAGTATCGGGATGGCTACCATATCCAATTACCAATGCAGAAGCAGAAGGTTGAACAATGGCAGGCACAGAAGGAATGGCATCCACTCTAGTCTGTAACTGGCTCACACGTTGAGATAATTGTTCTATTAACTGTGTCAAATACCCCACTCCATCCTGTTGTGGTGGGGTCAAGTCAAAAATAGTTGGTGTTCCACAAGGACTGTCCAAAGCCATAACAAACTCCAACAGACAGGAACCAAAGTAAGACAAACTAGCAAAAAACAAAAAGATAGCTTGGAAACACCAAAGCAAATTCTCTCTCAGTTTAATTCTCTCTCAGTTTAATGAAACGCTTTTCGTCTTGCACATATGGCAATACTTCATCAGAAACTGAACAAACTTCAACACAAGCAATATATACACACCCTTTTTGTCACATGACACATAATTAAAATCTTGTGTCTTAAAGGCACATCCACATTATTGCTACTTAAAACATTTTTTAAAAACAAATATGACTGACAATATTTTAGAACATCTCAACCCTTCCCTTCCTTCAGAATTTTTACCTGTAATGGTGATAGAAATATATATACAAACAAACATATGCTAACAATACTATATCTCAAATTATACCTGCTTTGTTTGGTATCCCTAAGTTACATAAAAATGTGAATAATCCACCTATGCGACCTTTGGTGGATGCTAGGGCAAGTATAACTTACCCTTGGGCAAAATGGGTAAACCAAAAGTTGAAGAAGTATGTAACTCAAGAGAAAAATATATATGTAAAGATTCTTGGTCGTTCTTGTCACAAATCAAGAATTTAGAATTCAGTGCTGACTTCAATTTTCTAACAGTGGATGTGGTAGATTTATACTCTTCTATCCCCCATGTGGAAGGCATCGAAAGAGTCAGTAGTTACCTGAGCACTAAAGCAGTAGCCTCCGATGAGGTGGCTTTAATAGAGGAAATGCTTGACATAATCTTGCATAATAATTACATTTTATGTAATGATAAGTTATATGTTCAAAAGACCGATGTAGCTATGGGGTCACCCTGTGGGGCAAGTTATGCCAATTTGGTAATGGCCTCATGGGAACAAGAATTTATCTTTGGTAAACAAGAAGTGAAACAGTACATCCAGTTCTACACATGGTTTTTGGACAATATTTTTATAATTTTTGAAGGAAATAAGGAAGCAGCTAGTAAACTAGTAGATTATCTTAACAACACTACAGATTTCCTCTCCTTTACTTATGTATTTGAAATGACCAGGATTTCATACTTGGATGTGGATCTTAGTAAAGATATGGAAAGGAACGCATATGTAGCAAAAATTTATAGAAAGGCCACATATTCAAACTCTTTATTACATTTTAGCAGTTGCCATCCATGGCACCAAAAGAAATCAGTGGTGAAGGGCCAACTCGTGAGAGCTGCCCGTATGGTCACGTTGGACCAGGATTTCATGGATGAATGTAATAATTTGATGTCAATGTTTGTTAGGAGAGGTTACCCAGTGGACTTTTTTGAGTGTCTACTGGAAGAAGTAAAATATAAGAGAGAACAGAGGTTGTATAAACCCATTTTGTCCATTGATTTACAAAGCATTATAATAAGTGACAGAGAATTACAACAAAAAGAAGTATGGAATTTAAGTTTAATAACACCCTATAGTAGTAATGCAAGGGAAATAATGTCAATTTTGAACAAAAATTGGGAAATAATTAGGAGAGATCCTCACCTTTCTTATAAGGTCAAAAGCAAACCCCGGATTATTTATAAGAGGGGAACTAATTTAAAGGAATTATTACAACATAAAAAAAAACACCCCACAGTGGAAGTGTGGCATGTATAAATGCCAAATGTGTAACTACTGTAAATACATGAGTACAGGACAAAACATTGAAGTTAAAAATATTAGTTTTAAAATCAAACTGAAGTACACTTGTCAGTCCAAGTTTGTGGTTTATGTAGCTCAGTGCCAATGCTGTGCAGCGTTTTACATAGGTAAAACGGATAGAAGGTTAAAAGAATGAGTATACGAACATCTATATAAAATAAAGACCCTTAACAGAGACAACGCACTGGCTAGACACATTATTTCCTATCCACAACATTAATTTTTGTTCAAAGCAATTGATTCAGTTGTTGATGATAGTCGGGGGGGCCTGCTTACACTTTTACTTGAGCAACTTGAGTTAAGTTGGCAAATACGCACTGGGGCAATGTTTTACCCAGGTTTGAATGAGACAATATCTTTAAACAGTATACTGAAGTTGAAAAGTCTTAAACGTTAATGTGTGTATGCATTTTTATAAAATGCATTCATATTTGTGATATTTGACTTCATTTGACTTGGATATGTAAGTTTCTGACTTCTTAGCTAACTAAGTAATATCATATTTTGAGAGTCAACACAATAATTTGAGATATTGTATTGTTAGTATATGTTTGTTTGTATATATATTTCTATCACCATTACAGGTAAAAATTCTGAAGGAAGGGAAGGGTTGAGATGTTCTAAAATATTGTCAGTCGTATTTGTTTTTAAAAAATGTTTTAAGTAGCAATAATGTGGATGTGCCTTTAAGACACAAGATTTTAAATAGAAGTGTCATGTGACAAAAAGGGTGTGTATATATTGCTTGTGTTGAAGTTTGTTCAGTTTCTGATGAAGTATTGCCATATGTGCAAGACGAAAAGCGCTTCATTAAACTGAAAGAGAATTAAACTGAGAGAGAATTTGCTTTGGTGGTTCCAAGCTGTCTTTTTGTTTTTCGCTAGTTTGTCTTACTTTGTTTCCCATATACCCAGTCTAAACATATGTTACCCATAACTGCTGTAACATAACCTAGGTATATACATGTGTATATTTACTGTAACATATATATATATATATATATTTACATTAATATATACAGATATATCTGCATATGTATTCATACATGTATATTCATATCTTGCTGTGTTATATATATATATATATTTGTGTATGTGTGTGTATATATATATATATATATATATATATGTATATATATATATATATATATATATATATGTGTGTGTATATATATATATATATATATATATATATATATATATATATATATATATATATATATATATATATATATATATATATAATTATATATATGTACATCAGTGTGTCAATACATTCCCCGCTCATACGCACTTACACATGCGTAATGGTGTTTATATGCTTCACCAGCATACTAGTGCCTTATTCATTATAACACTGACACTTCACTCCAGTCATCTTGTAATCGTTATGTAGCGCGTTATACAGCGGACAGATGTCGCTATATGTTCATGTACGGATTACCGATGTTAATTGGAATGTGATAGTGTGATTTGACCTGTCCCTCTTCTGCACAGCCTATTATTCCATCTACTGTCGATGTTTGTATGGGCACATTCCTATTATTTATGTCAACAAATGGAATGCATGTGTTATAGAATTTGTACTTCAACATATATTGTTGTCTGCATGTGAGTATGCATATATACCTATTACAACCTAGCTGAACTCCACGGGGCGGTCCATTAGAACCAACCCATCCAGCCCTGGAACACCTGGATCCATAGTTGCATACCCATAGTTCCTCCACTCCACCTGTGTTAAATTTACAAGCGTAACATCCATTATCCACTTGTTATCGCAGCCATGACACACCTTTACACATTGCCTTCTCCAGAGCTTTTGGGCCCTACACACATTTTGTCCCACCTCGTGTATTCACAGGGTCTCCTGCCATGTATATTTGCACATACATGCATTTTCTGGGATTATGGACTCCGGCCATTTGTGCTTCCCAATTTGTGGAGGTCCCACCATGGGACTACATTCAGTCTGTGTGTAAAGTAGACATAGCATTTCAACGATGTTACTCCCACTGGTAAAACCCTGCCTGTGGTGTGAGTAGTGGAGCTTTGCTCACTCCTGCGCAGCTTTTTATGACATAGACTGAAATCACAACAACAATTAACTGTTCACACCTCTGGAAAAGGGTTCATGGATTTGAAAGCACTGCCACACATTGCACAAAAATGTATAAGTAATCACAAATTTATTAAAACTTAATATAAAAACAAAAAAGGTTAAGTGCTTTCATCAATTGCATTGACTTCATCAGAACATCTGAGCAACTTCTCATAGTGATTTATAAATACTATACAATTAACACTTCAATTAAGCAATTGCTGGCAGTGTTTACCTTCTTAAAGTCACAAATACCATGACATTCTTCCATGTAAAATCTTAGCTAACATTAACTAATATTACTACAACAATAACTATGCTAAAAAAATGCACTTAAAATACCATAAAATAATAGTTGATAAACTTTTCTCCACCTCACCCTTTGGCTTCTAATATAGCCTTACTGATATAGCATCATTTAAACCAGGGTGGGTAGTGGAATTCAACAAAATCTGCCATTTGGACTCCCTCTCATTCAATTTCCTAGTAATGTTATCCCCTCTAGGGTTTCCCTTAATTTGTTCTATTATGGCAAATTTAAATTCTTTACATCCTTGACTATATGATAGATGTCTGTACAAGGCATTAGTGTCATCCCTTTTCTTTATACAATATGTGTGGTCATATATCCTATTTCTAAGGCATCTGTCTGTTTTCCCCACATAATAGCAGGGACATGTGGTGCACTTAGCTAAATAAACCATGTGTGGGGTACGACAATTACCATTTTGAAAATATACCATAGTCTGATTTATATTCCCTAATTTCATCTTCGTAGTTTCCATGATAGCCCAACATTGGTTACAATTACCACATTTGTGTGTACCCCTCCCCATACTTTTCTGTACAGTAGAGCCTTTCCTCATTTCAAACAACCTTTTAAGACTAAAACCTGTTTTGTATACGAAGGAAGGCTGTTCACCCAATAACTTATAAATGTTGCCATCAGATTTTAAAATGTTCCAGTTATTGCCAATAATTTTTCTAACTTCCTTGTCAAAATCTCAGTATTTTATAATGCAAGACCGATTATAAGCAATATTGGATTCATTAGGTTGGTTCACTTTCTTAAGTGAACATCCCTTACCACTGCCTAATATCGGCTTGTATTTTTTGCCCCATTCAGACCTAACATACCTAATAGTGTCATTTACTAGGGATCTGGGATAACCCCTGTTTAAAAACATATTCCCTATGAAGTTCCACCTCCATCTCAGCTAGTTCGGATGTCATCCTAGCTGCCCTTATACACTGCCCCTTAATAATACTTGCTTTTTGTTTATACAGGTGGCAACTTGAATATTCTAAATAGCTGTTACTAAACGTGTTTTTTCTATAAATTTTAGAGGCAAAGTGACCATTGTCTGTGTAAACATAGGTGTCCAAATATGAAATCCCATTACTATTAAAATTATAAGTAAATTTTATGTATTCTGTAGTTCCATTTATGTAGTCAATAAACTGATTTAACTCATCCTTAGAACCTGTCCACAACATAAAAATGTCATCCAAAAATCGTACATAACTTTTAATATATGAATTCCATTTACCTTGTAATATATATTGTTCCTCCAATTAATTTTGGATTTTATGGAGGTTGTATTGAAGAACAACTTTATTTTTTATGAAGGAGAATATTATAGACAGAAAAATGGTGTTGCAATGGGGGCAGCGTGTGCGCCCATGTTCGCAAATCTAGTCTTATTAAATTGGGAGGAACAATATATATTACAAGGTAAATGGAATTCATATATTAAAAGTTATGTACAATTTTTGGATGACATTTTTATGTTGTGGACAGGTTCTAAGGATGAGTTAAATCAGTTTATTGACTACATAAATGGAACTACAGAATACTTAAAATTTACTTATAATTTTAATAGTAATGGGATTTCATATTTGGACACCTATGTTTACACAGACAATGGTCACTTTGCCTCTAAAATTTATAGAAAAAACACGTTTAGTAACAGCTATTTAGAATATTCAAGTTGCCACCCGTATAAACAAAAAGCAAGTATTATTAAGGGGCAGTGTATAAGGGTAGCTAGGATGACATCCGAACTAGCTGAGATGGAGGTGGAACTTAACTTCATATGGAATATGTTTTTAAACAGGGGTTATCCCAGATCCCTAGTAAATGACACTATTAGGTATGTTAGGTCTGAATGGGGCAAAAAATACAAGCCGATATTAGGCAGTGGTAAGGGATGTTCACTTAAGAAAGTGAACCAACCTAATGAATCCAATATTGCTTATAATCGGTCTTGCATTATAAAATACTGAGATTTTGACAAGGGAGTTAGAAAAATTATTGGCAATAACTGGAACATTTTAAAATATGATGGCAACATTTATAAGTTATTGGGTGAACAGCCTTACTTTGTATACAAAACAGGTTTTAGTCTTAAAAGGTTGTTTGAAATGAGGAAAGGCTCTACTGTACAGAAAAGTATGGGGAGGGGTACACACAAATGTGGTAATTGTAACCAATGTTGGGCTATCATGGAAACTACGAAGATGAAATTAGGGAATATAAATCAGACTATGGTATATTTTCAAAATGGTAATTGTCGTACCCAACACATGGTTTATTTAGCTAAATGCACCACATGTCCCTGCTATTATGTGGGGAAAACAGATAGATGCCTTAGAAATAGGATATATGACCACACATATTGTATAAAGAAAAGGGATGATACTAATGCCTTGTACAGACATCTATCAAATAGTCAAGGATGTAAAGAATTTAAATTTGTCATTATAGAACAAATTAAGGGAAACCCTAGAGGGGACAACATTACTAGGAAATTGAATGAGAGGGAGTCCAAATGGCAGATTTTGTTGAATTCCACTACCCACCCTGGTTTAAATGATGCTATATCAGTAAAGGCTATATTAGAAGCCAAAGGGTGAGTTGGAGAAAAGTTTATCAACTATTATTTTATGGTATTTTAAGTGCATTTTTTAGCATATTTATTGTTGTAGTAATATTAGTTAATGTTAGGTAAGATTTTACATGGAAGAATGTCATGGTATTTGTGACTTTAAGAAGGTAAACACTGCCAGCAATTGCTTAATTGAAGTGTTAATTGTATAGTATTTATAAATCACTAGGAGAAGTTGCTGAGATGTTATGATGAAGTCAATGCAATTGATGAAAGCGCTTAACCTTTTTTGTTTTTATATTAAGTTTTAATAAATTTGTGATTACTTATACATTTTTGTACAATGTGTGGCAGTGCTTTCAAATCCATGAACCCTTTTCCAGCGGTGTGAACAGTTAATTGTTGTTGTGGTTGTCACTGCTGGAGTTTGTACATTTTTTATAGACTGAAATCACTATATAATACCAACATTGCTCTTGATTCCCTTCACATCCTTTGTGTATGCTTTATTGTTACAACATCCATTCTTCATATATATATATATATATATATATATATATATATATATATATATATATATATATATACATACATATTTTTTTATGTTTGTAAATATATATCTATACACACATATATATATATATATGTGTGTGTGTGTGTGTGTGTGTGTGTGTGTGTGTGTGTGTGTGTGTGTGTGTGTGTATATATATATATATATATATATATATATATATATGTATGTGTGTGTGTGTGTGTGTGTGTGTGTATATATATATATATATATATATATATATATATATATATGTATATATATATATATATATATATATATATATATATATATATATATATATATATATTACATCTGTACATACAAACATACATTTCCTATGCTGGGAGCTGCTTACACCCGCGCAGGCGCAGGCGCACTTGCCTATGCTTACTGTGCATTACATATGTTTACTGCCACTTATTTGTGCTTATTTGTGCCTTATTCATTATGACAATACCACTTTGATTGAAAGGATCTGGTTAATAGTGCCATGTGATACACACGTTCACCTTTACATGTTTAAACGTTGGCTTTACAGCAGAGCAACATTCATTCCACAAGGAAAATGATATGTGCTATAGTCGAACGTGAACCGTGAATGCCTTTTCGTTAGGCGGATGCTCTAACCACTACACTATTGGTGTTCTGCTTCATTTATATGTATACCCATGGTTCATAGTTACCCGAACACACGCCTAATCACTTCACTTACACAGCAGGCATGCATTTTCCTGTTGGGAAAACCAAACTACTACACATGCGCCATTCCCTATTCCCTACTGCTCTGGACCCGTGCTGCATGTTGACTCACTCCGAGGATATTCAGACCTCCAAAGCCTATAGTCCTTGCATGTACGTGTGTTCGATTGTCAGGGTGTTCATATGGTCATCCGGGTTTAGGCTTGTCCGACTGGGGACCGTGACTGCCCTGTACCTAGTTCAAAGTCAGACGTAGCATGGGGAGATCGTTTGTTCCACTTTTAGCATCCTACCTGTGGTTGGGGATGCAGAGGTGTGCTCACCTATGGCCATCCTGATATATAACAGCACTATTAGGGGGATTTCCGCTGCTGTTTCCTTTCACATTCATTATGACTGCTATATTGTGACCATGTTCATTCTTCATAGATATATATAGATATATGCATACATACATATGTGTGTGTGTGTATATATCAGTCTGCACATACACATGCAAGTACACCTACATGCTCATTTACATTTCCCATACTGTTGAATCACTGCCACTTACCGTCACATATACACGCTTGCATACCCGCTTACGTCTAGGGTTGCCACCTTTTCATATGACCAAAGTGGGCCATTTTTAGGGAACACATCATATTTTACAGGCTGACACATACCCACGGTCAGTACAAAGGTTAGAACTTTACTTATTTGCCTAAATGAAAGCTTATTCTTGTAGCAGTTTAGTTGCTTAATCTGTTTCTTGTAACTTTAAGTATTTTACATACAGAAATAACTGTTTTATGCAACTGTTACATGAAATATGGGACATAAGTGTTTCCTACAATCACAGGACATTTGCCATTGTATTATATTTGGTCTGGACACAACTGCCCAAAAAGGGGCTGTCCCTCACAAGGTGGGGCAGGTGGTAACTCTACTTACATCTGCTTTAAAGCACCTTAAGCACCCTATATCCGACTGCCACTATGCAAATGTGTAAGGTATATAGTCCCGATAATGCACGTGGGGAGACGTGCATCATGGTCAGGTGTTTAATCCCGGGTCATAGGTTCTGCAGTACCGGCTGGAGGCTAAGCAGTTTTGTGGACAACTACTGCTCATACAACTTGTGTCCAGATGTATACAGGACTGGACATCGTGTTGTGACACCAAGTCTAATGTTTAGAACAGATACTTATCCCATGAGGGATATCCAAAAATTGTGGGGACCGATGACCTTCTTTGCTTTATGGCTATAAGGTAGGGTTATACATGCAAGGGATGCATAGTTTCCAATCCTGAGACTGCCTAGGGTGAGACTGCCTACTATATATGGGTAGGGGTCACTATGTGCAGATATGGCTGCGCCTATCTAGCAGCCCAAGTATGGATGGTTTTGGTGGATGTTCAGGAAGGGGTGGTGGTGTGCTGTGAAGGGGATGATGGGTATTCAAATATGTATCCAGGTGTGTTGGGGTTGGATGGCTCAGTTCAGGCCAGACCATTATGGGGTATGTGCTGGTAATGTTTCTGCACATGTGTATTGCACTTTTTAATGTTCACATGTTTGTGGGATTGTATTGCAGATGTGTATATTTGTTCTTTGGTTATCTACCTGATTCACCAACTGCTCCCTCGTAGACCTCCAGTTCACCTATTGTGCATCCAACCCAGTCTCCCCTTGGCGAATTATTACATTACCCATCACCTCCCACCCCATATTGCACAGACACCATTCATCCCTTCTCTAGTTAATGGCCCATGGCACAGTCAACAGAACACATTGCACACACTACATATCTCTGGGACCAATATGGTTGTGAGGACTACCCTAACATTTCTGATCATCCACATGCTGTACTTCATGCACATAGGTACACGCAAATACTTATCTTTCATGACATGGTAGGTAGACCTGGGAAATGTCCATTCATCTATGGGTCGTCCTGAGAAGGAGGACTTGGACCACGAATGGGCAGATATTGGGTGAATGCTCTGATCATTGTTAGGGTTGTCACCTTTTCATATGACCTGGATGGGACATTTTCAGGGCACACATCAGAGTTTACAGGCCAACACATACCCATGGTCATCACAAAGGATAGTACTTTAGTTTTATGCCTACATATAAGCTTTTATTGTTGTAGCAGTGTAGTTGCTTATTCTGTTTCATTTACTTGCTTATTCTGTTTCTTATAACATTTAGGTATTTTATATACGGACATAAGTATTGTATGGGACTATTACATAAAATATGGGACATAATTATGTCCTACTATCGCAGGACATTTCACATTTATAATGGTTTTGGTATGGACACACCTGCCTAGAGGTAGGACAGGTGGTAACCCTATCCATTGGGCTAGGCTTAGCAATTGGCGCCGTGCTAACATGATGCGTTTCACTTCCACTTGGTATAACTAGCAACACTACAATGGAATATGGGCACGGGGTTTTAAATATCATTTGTTCAGCTATGTGCCTTTGTGTTTACTTCTTATTGTGGTGTTCACAAAATGTCTTATATGCTTTGCCTACATTTCACTATCCACGGACACTGACAGCAGTGATTACTATTAGAGGCAGGCTGTACTAGTCAGCATTTTAGGTTGCACTTACGCAGCCGACATGTTCACGCCTCTGTGCAGTGCTTGAACACGCCCTCTGCACTCGTACATGTTTCCTATGCACGTGGCCGTTACGGCAGTGCACCTTCATTAATATGCATGTGGTGCTGCTGCACCATCTCTATGCCGCACGGTCGGCGCAAGGCTAACGCCGTCCTTGCGCCGAGCTTCATGAATCCCGGGGATTATCTAATTATGCAGAAACACACATCATGTACGTCATGCGGCAGAAAAGTACCTGCTACTATCAAAGTAAATTAAGACTGTCAGTAATAATATCTGTACTAGAAGAAGTGTAACAGAACAAAGATATCAATCAGAGTACATGTCAGAGCAGCCTATAAAATGGCCTGTAAAAGTGGCCACACACAAATCAATATTGTAATATGTAATTCACATGGCAAACAAATAAATATAAAATCAAATATATAATGTGCAATGAACAGCATCAACAATTCCTATACAGGATGTGTGTAATGATTGTCTTCCTAACACTGCTGTCCTTTCATGATGTATTACAAGTGTAAAAGTCACATTACTGTCCTGTAAGCATGATTACCAAATGCAGAAGAAAAGGTATCAAGCTGTACTCATCACATGCCTGACATAGGGGCATATGCATCAGTGACACCATCACAACAGATAGCAATAATCTATGCAGACTCACATGAATGACTGAGTCTGCTCATCAAAATGATAAACCAAATTACAGTGACATTATTTGGAATAAAGCACATTGGAGATCAGAATGACATCTGTCAATACTTGTGTATGTCTGTCAGTAGTAGCATGCATGATGTTTTAACAACACATAAATACAGGAGTGCTGCATATTTAATGCAATAAATACCATTACAAATATACCAAGCCACTTTGTGCATGTTGTGAGTAACATTACAGAAAATCAACAACTGTCACATAAAAAAAATAAAATATGCTGCATTAGTAAGCTCAGGAGACCTTTAATAATAGAGTTTTAGCACTTTTGTTCATACATTCACAGATCTTCATCAGAAACTTAACTCTAACAAACTCCATCCCCTTTTAAAACTTCAAAAATGGCACCAAAAAACTAAACAAATTCTTAAAGGGACATAACCACTGAAATAGTGAAAAACATACATATCAAACAGTAAAAGTTGCTGCTAGAATTATAAAATATTAAAAAGTTAAAACAAAAAATGCATATTTACATGAAATAGTCACACACTCACACACACACACACACACACACACATATATATATATATATATATATATATATATATATATATATATATATATATATATATATATACACCATGAATTAACATTTCAAAATGCATGAACATAAACCATAAACCAGTACTGTTAAAAACAGACAAAAATCTTTGACAGACTTAGGATAGACACCCAGATTTAATTTTCAAAATGGGTTTAATGGAGGTTAAATCATTCATCCCTGGGGGGTAGTGGCATTCAACAAAGTTTGCCAATAAAATTCCTTCTTTTCAGCTAAGGTCTTCCAGTCACCACCCCTTACAGGATGTTCAACCTTCTCCAAAACCGAGAAGGAAAACTTTTTAAAATCTTTACATTGCAGGGTATGTCTGTACAGGGCACTGAAATGGTGTGACTTGCTTATAGCATATACATGCTGATAAATATGAACCCTCAAAGGGCCTACAGTTTTTCCAACACAGAACATTGGGCATGAAGAACAAAAAGCTATGTACTCCACCCCCTTGGAATTACAATCAAACCTGCCCTTAACAGTAATCAAAACTGGGAAACCATGTACCTGGAAACGCATTTCCTCATCCCCCATTTTCTTGTATATTATTCATAGCCTCCTGCATTGCATTCAAAAAAAGTCTGAAGATTCCTATTATTTTTAATACAAATTGAAGCTCTGCTCCTAATTTATTAGTGAGTCCAAGGCTTCCAAAGACAGTAGTCCAATGGTTACTGATAATCTTCTTGGGGGAATCAATATCCCTGCTATATGGTAAGACAATACATTGCCTGAGAATAAACATTCGAGCAAGGAGTAACTTTGAATACCTTGTTGTCCTTCTCACTATTAATCTGACCCAATTGTCTGAGTATAGGACAATATCTGGAATGTTTATGCTCCAAGACAAACTTGTTCACCTCATCCAAAATTTCTTGGGGATACCCTCATCTCTAAACATACCATTCAATTTATCGATTTCTCTAAGAAATTGTAAATCATCTGAAACCAATCTGCTCAATCTAATGAATGGAACCCCTTCACCAGGTTCTGCTTTTGCCAAACAGGATGCTGGCTATCAAAATGCAGATAGGCATTAGAGAAGGTGGCCATCCTAAAAATATTAGATTCATACATATGATTTTCAGAATCCCTATACAAATTGATGTCAAGAAAATTGATTGTACATTTATAATATTGACAGGTCAATTCCAGAAACTCAAGAGTGTGATTCCAAAACTGCATGAAACTCAACAGTTGTTCACAGTTGCCATTCCATAGGATGAACATATTATCCAAGTACCTCAAATAGACCTTCAAATGAGATGCAAAGGGTGACTTCAACACCATAGAGATCTCCCATGACCACAACATCATATTAGCAAAAAATAGGGGCCGATGCTCAAGCTAATCAATTGCCCTTTCAATTGTCACAGCAACTGCTACATAGACAGACTCTGACTACAATGATTAACACACACACACACACACACACACACACACACACACACACACACACACACACACACACACACACACACATATTGAGGTGTCATTATGACAGTAGTATGAAATGATAAATCCGTAATATGAGCAAAGTCTAATACATGTGGAGGTAAACATCAGATATGTGGTATGATAAAAATCACTATATATATATATATATATATATATATATATATATATATATATATATATATATATATATTTACATATATACTGTATGCATATGGGTTCACTTTGGAACTTCGAAATAGTGAAATGTTGAATTTCAGTATCTCGACACCAAAGTGTCGAATCTGCAGTTGCACGAAAAATAGAATATCGAACCCGGAAATGTCAAACCCGCAATAATGATGGCGCGTTAGGCAAGTGTAATGTTTTTTAAGGTTTTGTGGAGGATTTGTTTGTATGTGAGGGTGCTGGGGAGTTTTGGGTGTGGATTTGGGTAGGTAGGTAAGAGTGTGAGTGTGTAAGTGTTGAGAGTGGTGGTGTTTGTATGTATGTGATGTGTGTTTGCGCAAGTGGGGTGTAGAATGTGTGGTGGTGGGTTTTCTGTCTTTAGGTTTTTAGTGCAACCTCGGAGTTAGTATATATAAGTAGTAAGGGTGTGTGGGCACAGCTCTCCACATTGGGGGTACAGGGGATTACCCTCCTGCTTACAGGAAAGGTAGGTGTATGTGTTTGTTTTGTTGGGTCCGAGTATGTTGTTTTGGTTTATTGTAGTGTTGGTAGGTAGGTGTATTTGTGTTTGTGCGGTGTAGTGTTTTTTTGACAGTTGCGGTTTTGAATTTCGTGGTTTTGGGGTTTCAGGTTTGTGAGTTTTCGGCTTTATAGTCTCAAGATACTGAAATTCGATATTTCAGTATTTCAAGATTATAAAGTGAATCAATATATATATATATATATATATATATATATATATATATATATATATATATATATGTGTGTGTGTGTGTGTGTGTGTGTGTGTGTGTGTGTGTGGGCCTACTATACATGGTCAACATTTAAGAATGCCAAAGACCATATGGCCGAGACCATATAATTGATATTCGAAATGTCGACCATAAAATTAAAAAAAAAAACACAACAACTTACCTTCACAATGCTTAGCCCCCCTGCACCCATCATGGGAGGCTATGCCCCCCACACCTCCATAACTTAAATGTACCAACTCTGAGATCACACTACAGTGTGGAAGATGGAAATCTTTCCATTCCGCACTGTACGGAGATGCCAGTTCTGCAGGGTCAACATTTCGAATGTCGATCATATGGTCTCGGCCATATGGCCTTCGACATTCTGAAATGTTGACCATGTGTAGGGGACTCATACATGTATATATATATGTATATATACATATATATATATATATATATATATATATATATATATATATATATATATATGTGTGTGTGTGTGTGTGTGTGTGTGTGTATGTGTGTGTGTGTGTGTGTATATATATATATATATATATATATATATATATATATATATATGTCAATTTTTGGGATATTTATGCATTTATGCAAATGAGTTTAACATTGTTTTAGGCATAAAATATGACATCACAAAATACTTTCATTAGAATGGGAATTGAATGTATAGGTTGCATTTTTACACACTGTCATTTCAAAAAACCCATGGCCTTGTTATATTATACATATACATAACAGATATACATAAAACTTGCTGTGAAATAAAACAAGTATCACTAAGAAAAGGAATATTACTCTGATAGATGTAGCTTCTACCACAGCCCCACTAATAAAACACAGCACAACAAAGATAGGCATGTGAGATAGTAAAGTGCAAATATGTATATAATGTAGTGATCCAACAGCTATTCTTGTGCACCTAAACACTGCTGCAAAAAGAGTGGAACTCTATACCCAGCATTACAACATTCCTGATACTGTGAGATGGCAGGTAACCATTCAATAAATGAAGAGGCAAGTTATACATACCATGAACTGAACTGAGGACCATTATCATTCATACAGTTTGCTACCTATATGCTGTTAAGCAGAAAGAGTAAAGCTGTGTTATATTTGAAACAGTCACCAAGGCCATTGATGAGGGGAAGGTGGTCCACACAGCCTACCTGGACCTTGCAAAAGCCTTCGATACAATACCCCACTCGGGCATTATAGATAAGCTCACCAGCTTAAATATAAACCCCTATGTCACTAGATGGGTTGCAAACTGGCTCAAGGACAGAACCCACATGGTTAGAATTGCTGGAGCCATATCAGACTCCAAACCAGTTACAAGTGGCGTCCCACAAGGCTCAGTCCTGGGACCTCTCTTGTTCGGTATATATTTCTCGGATGTACAGACCAACACGGAAGGACTGGGGCTGACTAAGTTCACAGATGACTGCAAACTGGGCGCCATAATCGACTCTCCAGCCGACACAAGCATCCTCCAAAAGGGCCTCATAAAAACAGACAACTGGTGCCAGAGCCATGGCCTCAAGCTAAACACCAAAAAGTGTATAGTCATCCCCTTTGGCAAAAACAAAGTGCCCACAAATTACCACATAGGTGGTAATCCATTAAGTCCAGAAGAAGTAATTAGGGAGCTGGGGACCAAAGTTGATAGCAATCTCTCATTTGACAACCACGTGGCCAAAGTGGTTAGAAAAACATTTTATATAGCCCACCTAATCATGAAGGGATTCACATCTAGATCAGAGGAGGTCATCGTGCCTTTTTACTCATCCCTCATCAGGCCCATAATTGAGTACAACGTCTCTTTTGGGATATACCTTACCAGACACCTGCAGCAACTGGAAAGATCCCAAAAGTACCTCACCAAGATGATCATAAGGCTCAAACAGATGCCATATGCTGCCCATTTAAAGAAACTCCAGCTCTACTCAGTGGCATACTGCCTACTCAGAGGCAATCTGTGCCTGACGTATAAAGCCATGTCCAACCCGGAATTAATGGACATGTTGCACCTCAGAAAATCCAATTCCCATCGAGCTACGCGCTCGAGAGACTTGAACATCAGCACTGAAATAAATAGGACATGCTGGAGGAACAGATTCATAACCCAGAGGCTCCCTTCACTCTGGAATAAAATCCCAGTCCAGGTTAGGCAGAGTCCCTCATTGACTCTCTTCAAGAGGAATCTTGATGAGTGGATGGGAGATCATAGGTTTACCCCGGGTATCACTTCTGTGTCACTGTTAGACAGAGGGACAGTATACTAACCTCGAAAAAGGGCATAGCAAAATTAATTTAAAATGGGTGGCGAAAGCCAAACACACTCTGGCTAGGCTTATAAATGCCCTAGGGCAGATAGCCTAGTATGAACCTATATATTACCAACACCAATTGCAAACACACACATGTTCTATATAAAAATCCTCTAACACAGTGCAAGTAGAACACAAATGACTCTCATTTCATTTGGGTTAGCAAACATCATCTAACCTCAGTATAACCACTTACATTTTTAAGATCATGTACAAATGCAGGGTACAAAAAATAATGATCACAGTCAATGCCATAAACACTCAATTAACATGAATAAGATATATGTTGCTGATGCAGTATGGGAAGCTTGCCATCAAATTTGCATATGCCATATGAATACAAAACTGGAGATAGAGATTACCCTACATAGTTTACGAGTAACAAAACATTCTTAAATGTTTAACACCCACTGGATTGAGAATTAATGGAATTGAAGGACTACTGTGCAATTTGAATCTACAAATACAGGGCAAGTAGAAATGTAGTTCCTGACATCAGCTAAAATGCAAACCCTTCAGCTATGCCGGAGTCCAGTGACTGCATCTCCACATGTGCTGTAATTCAAGTTTTATTACAACACTCAGTCATATTGAATGCAAGGTGACCTATATTGCTCTTGTATTTTTCTAACTCAGTCAAGAAGTAATGTATGTGAATAGTTAATAAGGAACATCTAAGACTAAGCTTACATATTTTATCTTTCCATAACTACTGCATGGGAATTGCACCTACATTATTAAGAAACGACTTTGTATATTACATTCTCAAAATTTTGAAGATAATGCCAAAGTGTGTAGTCATTCATGGCCTATGCACTGTATGTGTTAATGCACTCCAACAAAGAAATGTATAGATTATTTCCTACCTAAACATAAAACATTGCAATATAGTCATATTATGTCAAGCTCATCAAAATAAATTAGCCAATAACTATGCTTCTGTGGGTTTTGAACACAGAGACAATCAATTTTATTTACCCTGCTACATTGCCTAGCCAGTTGAGCTAACAGACAACACAGTTGTTTTTACACTGAACCAGCTTCTGTTAACAAATAGCACTATTAATGAGCTGTCTCAAATACATACAGCCCTTAGTACCACAAGTTGTTACTTAAACAACCTGCACACCCTCATCTCTGGCCCTGTTTATTTGTGGATAACTTTGAGATGTGCAGTTAGATGACCATCAATAATTAATAAATTGTATTTTCATTACAAGTACCTTCCTGATAGTAATACATATACATAAATAGAATAATTATGGATTCCACTTCATTATCTTACCACACATGTTCAGTAAATGGTAGTAATTAATAGGTGTTAAAGTGAGGATTATGGCACTTACTTTAGGCATCTAGGATCTGTCAAAAAATCTCTGCGATCCTACTGCAAAGATCACCTCAGTCCCTCCAGTGAAGATTGTATCAATGGTGAACCTGCATGTCAGTTCTGTAGATTCTGGTGCATACTTGAAGCTTCCTAACAATCCAACTCCATATGTCAATCTGGAAGACGCTCCTCTGGCATGCCCACATCCTCTGTTTGCGTTCCACATAGACTATCACCATCTGGAGGGTCCTCTCATTAGTCTATTTGGGTACTCAGATGTGTTGCAGTCTCTTCTCAGTCGAAATCTCCTTGAAATTGGTTGAAATGGTGAAAAAAATGCTTTCTGAAAAATTGCTCACTGAGGTACCACTCAGTTCACAGTTAGCAATGATATGATAAGAAAATGTATCAATATCACATTTTAAAAGTGGCTCACATAGGATAGTAGCAGCCTATTGGTTGGCACAGGGCACATGTTACAGGTATTCCCATGCAATGCTAACTATTGGACATTTGCATGGAGCACTCTACATTTACTCTGAGCTACTGGTTAATGTACTGAGATTTAAGAAGTTAAGCAGATGTTTGCAGATGTGATTCCAAAACACTGTATGCTAATGAACCTCATTAATTCTTTATGATACAAATGGTACTTAACAGCGGTTTGCTGTGAGCTAACCTCAATGCTAGGTATAGTTGCCTAACTACAACTTAGAATTATAAGTTAAGATGCCATGGGGTCTGGTGCTTATATTACTCTTTTAAACTACTCAATATTATTCTATTATGTTCATAGTGTCTTGTGTGTATCTTATAACTCATACTTCATGTTTTCAATTTGAAAGATCTGCACACCAATAAAGGGTAACCTTCCCCAGTATGAATGCATATGGATACATATCCATCATTACCACAGTGTTTTCCTAATATGCAAGTGAATGGCTTTGAACACACCAAACCTATTCAACTGTGGATATGGATGGAATCCACCAATATCCATAAGCAATGATGTTTCATCTGTATGTCTTTACAACTGTTTGTGGACAACAATGACTTATAATAGTGTCAACAAACTGTACTTCCAGAGTATGATTTGCAGATATTCAGTGATGCTTATTCCTGCATTGGAATCTGTTATGCCATTCAGTGGGAATGGGGGGACCTCAAGATGGGTTAGAATGTAACTTGGTTATTTTTTTTGCATCTAGCCATTCTTAGCCAAAAAATATATATATATATTTTTATATGCTGCTCTTGTTCTGATTTGCTTTTTTACACATACAGCTACAAATGTTCTTAACATTAGCATACGTGACACAGTATACCCAGATTGAGACAAACTTTTGTTTCTACCAGTACTGAGTTATCCTGCAGATTGCATACAGACATGTTGGGTGCACACATCCTGCACAAAGCTTGCACCAGTTCTCTGTCTAACCTGTTTTTATCAATGATTTCCTGTTCCTAGAGTTGACTTAATAGTAACCTGTCTCAGTGCCTTGCTGGCTACCTTCTGGGATGCATTTACAGATTGTCCTCTAGCATAGCTTGTTGTACCCCAGACTGCTCTAATGCAATGAATGCAGCTTGCATTTTTTTAAGAAATAATTTGCAGAATATGCAGTATTCCTTAGGGATTCATGAGAATAAGTTGAATATAGACTGAGCACCCTTCTGAATGCTTCTATAAAAGTTTTGGAGCACTACTTTGTTGCATTTTCTTGTTGTTAGGTGCACCTGTTTTGTTTTAGAGTGTGGTAGGCATGCACAAAGTTTGCAATTATCCTATGTTGAATAAACTATTACTTGTACTAATACACTGAAGTCTTTCTTTGGCACACTGTGCTGTCCACAACTTTCTTTTGGAATCCAGTCCTATGTTTTTTTACATTAAAGGAAAGACTAATCAGAATGTCATGGTCTCTAGCTCTGGACTAGATGATGTCTTTTTATCTGCAAACTATATGTCATGCATGAGCCTACCACATGCGGTCCCTTACTACTGCTGCCAGCTAGTCATCATTAGTCATAGTAGGACTGGAACTGGGAACTGCAGTAATAGCTTGATCGTGTTGTACAGAGTGCAACATGCATTAAACATCTTGCATGCAGTAGCTGGGTCATACTGAAGGGCACTCCTAGAAGCATCCAAGCATCTGAATCTGCTTTTCAACATACCAAACATTCTCTCAATGACAATACGGGTCTGCATCAGGCCTGTATTAAAATTACCTTCTACTACAACATTTGGATTTTTTACTGGTGTCATGATCCGTGGCTCAAGTGGATATCCAGCATCACCTGAAAAAAAAAAAAGAAAAGGGGGAGGCAAAACAAAGTAAAAGTGTTTTAGTATTAAGCAATACATTTTACCAAGAATAAATAATTATTTTATTTTCATTTAATTTATTTAACATTTGTTTACCGGGAAAGTCCGACTGGAACAGAGCCCATTTTCAGTGGACACCTGGGGAGAAAGGCTCCAGACGCATGTCTTTGGAATGCATTAAATGAGCAAAAAAAAAAAAAAAATTCCACTTACTGATAAAATGACCACTGGGCATCCTACCATGCAAGAAGAGGGGGTAGAATGAGCTAGTGTGCCAAATACAGGAATCATGTGCACTGCCAGGATGCTGGGAAGACACGCTGATGATGCACCCCTATGTACCACACACATTGTCTGATAGGTAACGGTAGCGTTTCTTTTTGCATTTCCATTCCACCCTTGGACCAGATGGGTCAATGCTGGATGCAAACAGTTATGGCTCAGTCAAAATAAGCAGCTCACAATAGGAAATAGCAATGCTAACAGCAAGAGAAAGTATCTTTGTTGTTTGCAAAGTAGATAGAAAAGGTGCAAGTCTGCCTTTTATAACAAATCTGCAAATGGGCAGATATGTGTCAAAATATGACTTTAAATCACAAACAGGCAGGAGAATGGCTTATTAAGATATGAGGATTTACATTTATCATTAGTATTTCATTATTTGTTCATTTGCTTACATTTATTCATAGCCATTGTGCAATAATATAAATCGCCTCTGTGAATCTAACTTAGCTGCTCTTATTCACAAACAGCATGGATTAACTTCACAGTTTCACATAATGACTATAAACACCCCTCTTAGACTAAATATTGATAGATATGCCCATCAACCAAAAGAAAATCATTTTAAGAGATTGTACATTTTTTTGTGCTAATTCACTAGGCAATACTACTACTACAAATAGTAAAACAATATTTAGAATGGATTATTCAAATTTAAAAAAGAAAATATATAGTGAAAGCATTGACAGCAGAGTCTCTAACAATTGGAAGTTTATCTAAAAATACATCAGGTATTTTAAAACACAGCAGTCATAAAATATGTTCCTAGGTCATCCTGGGGGCTTGCACACACATTTATCAAGAAAGGAAGACATAAAACTCGATGGACACAATTACATCTCACATTGCAGACACTTCCAATCCCTTTGACACAGTTCAGACATTGAAGCACAGTATATCACTGCAAGCACAGTAGAAATAGATCACTAATAAGGTATGTGACAGATATTTTCCTAACTGTCTATTTCCTGATGAATTGCACTCCACCAACACACCTTAGTTTAGTTCATAAAAAATTGTCATTCCATAGGCACGACAGAAGAGCTAACATCATTGCCATATTTTGGTAATGAGGGATATAATGCTGTTAGGTATTGACTGAAATTTGGTAGTGTCATTGTGTGGGAGTAGGGCAAGGTGTTGTTATGGTAGCAAGGTTGCTTGCATCACTAGGTGCTCTGCTGCTGGTAGGGTTTTTCCTGTCATACAAAAGAGGTTTATTTTTTTTCCCTTTTTTATTGGAAAACTGATATGCTGCTCAGATCTTTATGCTGAGAAACATATCAGCAGGATAGGTGGATCACTACACTGACAAGCAAAGTACCATCTGAGTGCATGCATCTGGAGTCCCATGGATACAAAACACACAGATGGTGTTGTGGTTGCAAATAGTGTGTGATCATGGAAGGTCATTTCTATGTGTACTACATACATGCAGCACTGTGGCTACATAATGGAGTAAGACATGCCTACAACATCTTACCCCATTTGGCATCATGAAGCATGCCAACCCTACACTGTGACATACAATGTTTATGAATAATAAAATAAAGTTATATAACTAGCTATAGCAAGTAGTATGGCTGCAGAATACAGTAACTGTGTTATCTATCTTAGTAGAGCAGCCTGTTATTATGAGTCAGTCAGTCTGGGTTGTCTGCACTTACTCATTAAGTAAATATTTTGACTATAGTCATGCATTTGTTTGAAAGGACCCCAATGAGGAATGTTAAGAAATATTGTTAGATATTTTAAAACTATCTTCCAAGGTTGCTCCAGGAGTGAAAGAATGAAGAACAGACATAATTTGGAGATAAGACCTGTATGAGTGAGAGAATTGTTCTCAAAATCTAGCAACTTGACAAATACTATAGAGTAGCTGGATAAAGCCCTATGACTCAGGTGATAATTAGTGTTTAATTTACATGCTGGGGTTGGCTTTGGAAGGATGGGTATATCTATTCTCTCAGAGGACTGGGGGCAAATAAGAAGTCCTATACCACAGTCCCTAGGGGGAGGGGTGTCAATGTATGGGGATCTCCTGGGGAGTACATTAGGCTCAAAAGTCCATGAATACACTTACCTTCCTCAACAGGTGAATGTCTATGAGGAGGTGCAGTGACCACAGTGGTGATGGTGGTCACATGCCTCCCACACAGGAGGAAAGCTAAAGACTTAAAAAATAAAATTGACCTCATTGCTGGGATACAGGTGAGAGTGTAAGAAACCTCTATGGCTACCAGAATTGTGGGAATAGCTTGATGACTGGCAAGCAAGAGGCCATGAAGCATGCAATAAATAAATAAATATGGTTTATAAGATTAAAACTTCTCACAAAGCTGTTTTCAGTTGTAGCTTGTTTGTATTATAACATTGATTTAGGGAAACCAAATATACTCACTGGTCATGTTTGGGAAACTTGTCATCTGTTTGAAAGCAAGGTATTTAGGCATGTTATATTGTTGTAAATTAAAATAAAAAAAAATAGAGTGTTCTTCCTTTGCTTCTATATTTCAGAGTGGTCTGACTCCTTTGCAAAGAAGGTCATTATATTAGTTATGTTATTTTATTACACTACAATATTAGCTTGATGAGTACTTGTTACTGTGAGACAGAGACTGTGAAATGCTTATTGTCTTTCTTCATATGACTCTAAAATGCATATTCCCCTGGATTCTCAAAAGCTTGCACGGAGTCTGCTGTGTGATCAAGGAAACGCCTGCAGGGGCATGCACGAGAGCTCCAGCACTAATCCTACATGGACTAAGCCCTGGTATGCAAATCACCTAATTTGCAGGAGAAATCCATGCAAATGAGGTGATTTTGCAATCCAGGAAGCTTGCAATAGTCCAGGCAAGACTAGTGCAATCTGCAGAAATGTACTCGGTTAGTAACCGAGTACATTTCTGCAAATTCCAAAACGGAGCTATGGCAGCTCCAAATAAAGGCTACATACCATTGAGGAAGCATGCCAATGGCCAAGTATAAGGCCATTGGCATTGCAAACTGTCAAAAAAATTGAAAAATCAACTTATAATTTTTTTCCCCTATCTCGGCTGTTTAAGCATAGGGCAGCAGTGCACAAACGGAATCAGGGGGGAAATAAGAAAAACTGAAAATGAGCATTCTAACTAAAATCAGTATTCTGTCATGTAAGTCAATGGCAGGAAAAAGACAACCTGGCCAGGGAGTAGTGGTTGCTAAGGGGGGAGGCTCAGTGTGGGACATGTAACTATGCATTAGCAGGCAATCCTACGCAAATGAGGGAAAGGATAGTGAATCCCAGATTTTCCCAGGGTGTGAGGCAGGTCCCAAGAGTGTAAGAGTTTAAATAGCTGGGTGTAAGACTAGGATACAGGTGACTTCATGGGGGGTGTCAGGCATACTGTAAGTGGATTGGAAACCTGTGGCTTGGGATTGCTCCTAGCTTAGCACAACTAAGCTAGGGGTGCGTCTAAACCTGCCTAGCACTCTTTACAAAGTGTAAGCGGGTGTGTGTGCCATGCACCAAGTTTTACAGGAAGAAAAAGGAAGTTAAACCTGGAGAAAGCAGCTCTGTGCACATATGAGCACTCCGTTTGTGCAGTGCGCACACAAGCTTAAACAGGGAGGCAATGGGAAAGGAAAACAGCAGTAGGAAGGTAATCAAGGATAACTAGCTTAGGTAACAGGTGAAATGTATCAGAATCAGCCAGTTACACAGGCAGCAGACCAGCCCAGCCCCGCACACCACTATAAACTATGCAAACACCTTTCCCCCTTGTTTTTCGCAAAAACTCTGCACCACCGGTGTATACAGATGGGGACATTTTGCAAAACAAAAGCAAGAGAAAAAATGTTAGGGGCTGCTTTTGTTATCATAAACCAGCATGTGCAAGAGGCTGAGGGTGTTGAAGATGTGAATGCTCCTGAGCAACCCACAGTGAGGAGACAGAGAAGAGTGTACAGATCCAGGGTAACCTACCAAGGGCTACATGAGCTCGAAGTAGTGGAGTGCTATAGGGTGGACAGGGACCTCCTACAGAAAATTGTTGAGCTGTGCCGGCCATGCCTGACACACAGAACTATCAGAGGAGAACCCATCCCAGTGGATGCCATGGTATGTGTAGGCCTAAGAATACTAGCTACAGGTACCTTCCAAAGACCAACTGGGGATATGATGGGGATTTCACAGGCATCATCATCCAGGATACTCCACCACTTCCTGGATGCCATGTCAGCACATGTCGGTGAGCACGTATATTTCCCCATCACCCGTGAGGCGTTGGCCAGCAATATGCGTCTCTTCCACCAAATAGCAGAATAACCTGATGTAGTGGGTGCAATAGACTGCACACACATGTGCATTAAAGCACCACCAGGTGAGCGGGATAGGGTCTACATCAACCGCAAGGGCTTCCCCTCCATCAACTGCTAGGTCGTGTGCGATGTCCATGGCATAATAATGAATGTGTGTACTGGCTGCCCTGGAAGCTACCACAATTCCCACATCAGGCATCTGACACAGCTGTACCAGACATTTGCCAATGGGGACATCCCACACGGTCACCTAGTGGGGGATGCTGGATACTCACTGGAGCCATGGCTGATAACACCCATCAGAAATGCATACACATCCGAACAAGGACTCCATGATGACGCACATGCACAAACACAAATCATAATAGAGCATGTGTTTGGGATGTTCAAGTCACGGTTCCGGTGCCTGGACACATCCGCTGGAGCCTTGTAGTACTCAACAGCTACATGTACCCAAATTGTTCTTGTATGTGCCATGCTACACAATATGATCCTGCGGAAACAGCTGCAGCAGGAACAGCATGGGGCAAGGCCACACAGCCCCCCACCAGTGACAAGGCCTGCACAGGAGCAGAGTGACTTGTAGGAGGAACAACCTGAGCCTGCCCCAGTAGGCAAAAGGAGGTGTGCCCAGTATGCCCTGGCCTTGGCAAAGAGGCAATGCACAGCACATGCACTGAGACAGTAGGGACCCAGGGAATGACCCCTCTCTCTGACTCGCACATACAGTAAAAGGGATGCCAAACATGACACTACCTGTGCTCAACCATGTATAGGGAGTGTACTATGCGCATCTGACATAGGCAGCCCTGCAGCAACACTATCAATACTGGGACACCAACAAGATAAGTGACTCACACATGCCAGTCGGGGGGGGGGCACATACCCAACAACAGTCACAGCCAGCAGGATAGGTGTAGACAAACACAAACAAATGCTGTACTATGGCCTCTGAATGAGCTCCATGGGTAACCCCTACCCCAGCCCTACACAGACAGACTACAGCAGGCCAGCCAGTTGGATGTAAGTTGTGAAGGCTAGGAAATCAGAAACCAATATGTAGGTAGTGAAAGCTATGATCTCTAGTACACTGGTATGCCTCTAGCCAGCACAATAGGTAAGACTACAGACTGAAATGGTGTACCTGACATACCAGTACAGTCCTAGCAACTGTGTAAAAGTGAAAGGTGTGCCCCACCATCCTATGTACACTTATAGTAACAGTCAGGTGTGACCCCCCCCTACCCCTTGTAGAAATGTAGAAACAGTCAGGTGTCCCCCCGCTATGCAGAAATGTAGCAACAGTCAATGCCAAATGACTGATGTATACCCTGCAGACACAGCATGCTACCTGTTGATGTACAACATGAAGGTCAGCACCGCAGTACAAACCACCTGGCCTTGATCCACACATGCAATATAGATGGCCATACTGGGCATGCTCACACACTTAAACACAAGAAGGCCACGTCAGCAAACAACAGTGGAACAGACATATTTGGCAGTTGCAGTTCTCAGTGCAGACACACGTCAGTATGCACCACTCCTGTCTTGCACACACAGTGGATAGGAATGCAGACATATATGTAAGGACAACACACTATAATAAACCAAAGGTAGATGGACATAGATGTGTTGAAGAGGGTGACCGTGACAAGGAGCCATCTGGGCCAGTCCGACCCAGCACACAGCCAAAGGGCCCCAAATACATGAGGTGCAGGTGTCACTCACTGCAGATACTAGCCATCAGTGTCTGTCAGCTTGATGGCATGTTGCACTTGCCAGCTGTGCAACATGACTGTACAAGGAAGTTGTCACCTAGTAGCTGTATACATGTACCTGTCGCATATGACCCTGTGTGTGCCTGCATGCAACAGGTCAACCTCTACATGAATGGGTTACGGCCCATGCCCACACCACCCTCCCCATAGCAGTATCATGACAAGCCTGCTGAGGTCATTCAATGTGAAATACACCTTTGGGGGAGCTATAGCTCAGTAATCCCCATGGCACGTCCCATAACTGTGTACTGCTGTACTGATAAACTAGTTAGGTAGTAGTCCTAACCCCAGACTTTACAACTGTGTGAGTGTGTGTATGTGTGCGTGTCTTCGTCTCTGCCTGTGTAGAGAGAAATGCTTTCTAGGTTACTCACACTCAGTACAGTTCATATACACAACATTGGCAAGGCTGCTGGTGTCATGCACCTAGAAAACACCTCTGGGGAAATCATAGCCCAGTAATCTCCTTAGTGGTTTTTGTAACTGCGTACTGCTGTAGTGTGATAAAGTAGTTAGGTAGGTGTTCTAACCCCAGACCTGGCAACTATGTGTGTGTGTGTGTGTGTGTGTGTGTATGTGTGTGTGTGTGTCTGACTGCATAGAGAGCAATGCTTTTTAGGCTACTCACACCCCATACAATACACACACTCGACTTTGGCAAGGCTGCTGATGACACTCACCTAGAAATACACCTCTGGGGAGCTCATAGCCCAATAATCTCAGCAGTGCATCTTGTAACTGCGTACTGCTGTAGTGTGATAAAGTAGTTAGGTAGGTGTTCTAACCCCAGAATTGGCAACTGTGTGTGTGTGTGTGTGTGTGTGTGTGTCTGACTGTACAGAACAATGCTTTTTAGGCCACTCACACCCCGTACAATACACATACTCAACTTTGGCAAGGCTGCTGATGTCACTCACCTAGAAATACACCTCTGGGGAAATCGTAGCCCAGTAACCTCTGTAGCGTGTCTTGTAACTGCATACTGCTGTAGTGTGATAAAGTAGTTAGGCAGGTGTTTAAACCCAGACCTGGCAACTGTGTGTGTGTGTGTGTGTGTGTGTGTGTGTGTGTGTGTGTGTGTGTGTGTGTGTGTGTGTGTGTGTGTCTGACTGCATAGAGAGCAATGCTTTGTAGGCCACTCACACCCCGTACAATACACATACTTGACTTTGGCAAGGCTGATGATGTCACTCACCTAGAAATACACATCTGGGGAACTCATAGCCCAGTAATCTCCATAGTGCATCTTGTAACTGCATACTGCTGTAGTGTGATAAAGTAGTTAGGTAGGTGTTCTAACCCCAGACCTGGTGAAAATGTGTGTGTGCTTGACTGCATAGAGAGCAATGCTTTTTAGGCCAGTCATACACTGTACAATACACATACTCAACTTTGGCAAGGCTGCCGATGTCACTCACCTAGAAATACACCTCTGGGGAAATCATAGCCCAGTAATCTCTGTAACATGTCCTGGAACTGTGTACTGCTATAGTGTGATACATTAATTAGGTAGGTGTTCTAACCCCAGTCTTGGCAATTGTGTATGTGTGAATCTGTGTGTCTCTGTCTGTTCATGACTGAATGAAAGACAATGCTTTTTAGGTCACACACACTCCTTAGAATTGATATACCCAACATTGGCAAGGCTGCTGATGTCACTCACCTAGAAATACACCTCTGGGAAAGGCATAGCCCAGTAATGTCTGTCGTGCAGCCTGTAACTGTGCACTGCTGTATTGTGATTTATAGCTTTGGTAAGGTTTCCTCTCCACCCATGGCAGTTCTGGATGTTTTGCGTGTGTTTCAATGTCTGTGTATGGAGCAATGCATCATAGACTATCATAGACTACTCACGTGCTGTACAATTCAAATGCCCTACGTTGCCAAGCCTGCTGATGTCATTCATTGTGAAATACTACTTTGGGGAGAAAGGTTCCTGTAATCCCTGTGGTGCGACTTATAACTGCTCCATGCTGTAGTGTTCTATACCCACACATGACAGTTGTGGATGTTTTGTGTGTGTCTCACTGTTTCTGTAGGGAGCAATGCATTTTAGGCTAGTCACTCGCAGTACAGGTGAAATGTCCTACTTTGGTAATCCTGCTGATGTCAGTCACCTTTGGGGAAAAAGTACTCCAATAATGTCCGTGGTGTGTACTATAATTGCGTAGTGCAGTAGTGTAATAAACTAGTTAGGTAGGGGTCCAACTCCCGGACATGAAAGGTTTGTGTGTAAGTCATATCCTGTGTTGAGGTGAGTGTGTGACCAATGTGGAGGTGGTTTTGCTCATTACTTTTATGATGGCCCTACTATATATCACAATGTCAACCATACAGGGATAACAGATGTAAATTAGTTGGGAGGCTGGGGTGCAAAACCATACCCATACATGTGACATCAAGGCCAGCCACTCCAAATTAGCAACCCCACTATTACCCAGAGCACACACATGCCTAGGCAACAGTCAATATGTGGATAGTACACTGCATATTGGCAGCTGATAGTAACTATGCAGTGATAGCAGTGGGCTACAGAGTGCATGTCACCCTGGCCATCTGTCCAATATGCACGTACATGCAGACAGTGCACCTCCACCATGTTCCCCAATGGACACTTGCACCACCTGTGGTGCCTCCACATGTGACTCACAACGGACATACCATGCCTGACAACATGCCCTGTATGGACAGATGACACTGACATCAGGGAATGCTGTTGGCATGCTATCAATGTAGGTGAAGGGTAAACCTGCTGCCTATTACCAGGTCCTGCCACAGGTGGGCAAAACTGGCACAACTGATGATAAGCTGTGTTCACAACATGGGCCAGACAACCCAGGTACAGTTCCACATTTCACTGTACATGCATGTGGGAGGTGTGCACATCTCAGACACCATCCATGTCATGGACTAAGGAACACATACATGGCATGTGGTGCACAGCATTGGCCACACACAATAGTCACCCAGTTGACTGGATGGGGGATGCAATACCCACCTGTGTGAGCAAATGCAGTAACTACAGCCCTGAGCCACAATGCAGACCATTGTCATGTGGCCTGATGCTATGGTATACCCATCACCTACCCTTGTACAGCCTCCTGGCACAGTTGACCACCACACACCTGTGTAGACATGCACCCATGCATGTCAGAACTGGCATCCTGTGTGTACATGTGAGTGTGTGTTGTATGGTGCGTATGTCCACATCCACACTCACTACAACTCCCCAGGGCATACTGAAGCATGCTGTCTGATGTCTGACATCTCCTCATACTCTTTGACCATACGGCCTTCATATGACCCATGTGGTGCATGTGATACATGCACATTGATGTGTTGTGGCAATCCCACTACTGATGAGTTGCACTCCTGGCCCTGCCAAGTGTGTCAATGTGTGTGGATCCCTGTGTGAGTGTGCTTGTGTTGATGCTGGCACATGTTCATGCAGATAGGCACATGTACGACACCTACCGTATATATACCATATCCCTGTTGCAGATGTCACTCACCCTAACATATATGTTCTGTGTGCTCCACATCAGGTAACCCATGTGGTGCATCCAATAACTGCATCGAACTGTGATAGCACTACATAGTTGTCGGGGGTTTGATACCCTGTGCTGGTAGTTGTGTTACATGAATATGCTTCAGTTTTACACTTCCACACCTTCCTAACATGTATCTGCATCTGTCTGCCTCCCCCACTCCCTCTCTGGTGGATGTGGAGACCCACACCTGCCTTGCTTAGGCAGCAGCAGCATGTGTATGTTACATGATGATCATGATCAGCTGATGGCCTCTGCATGAATTGCAGTTCTCCCCAGCTGATTGCATGTGGAACAGCTGTGGTAACAATCCCATAGCCAATTGCATGGAAACACACTCCAATACCTAGGAACATCATGGTGGTGTTGGACCTTTGCAGTCACTGTAAGCAGGAACTAGATTTGATGTTTGGCAAACAGCATCCCAGATGGATTGCAGATTTACCTCTAACAACATACACTGTGGAAAGAGAGCAACCAACAGGATGGAGATGTGCCTGACCTGACTACAGATTGTAAGTGCTGCTATACTGCATTTGGAGTAATGTTGGTTTAACAGTGTTTGTCTGGATATGCCTGTCATACATGTCACAATACCTCCCATGTCAGTTCCATGTATATGAGGAATCCCCATCTGTAGGGTCATCTGCAGACTGGGCAGTGTTGTTCCTATGGTTTCATGTGTTAGCCACAGTGCATCAATCTGTGGAATGCAGAAGGTAGTATGAGGATTGCAGTCTGTAGATGGTGAAGGCCTTGACAGTTACTGACTTCATATCCCTCATAGGACATATGTTGCAACAAACCCCATTATAATAGGAATTATATGGGGTTATCACAGTAACGTGTATACTGGCCCTGTGTATGCGCTGTCAGTCACACCTCTGTCAACCTTTGTACATATGGCATGCATGAAGTGGTGCATATGTGCTTTACACCATAAATACAGTCATCATATCTGAAAATAAGCCAGTGATATATCAGATTGTTACACATGTCATGTACAGTAGTGGTTATATGTCATGACATAAGCTGTACATTCTGTGGATGATTGCACTGTACTGAGGTCTGTGTAGTGATGGTGAATGTTGGCAGTGTGTGCATTGTTAATATGTACCTCAGCCTGTGTACAGACTGTGGTAGATGTCATTGTTCTACCTCCCCTTCTCTCAGATATTACATGCTGCCCCACTGTATGGTACCATTTTGCTGTACATGTTTGTAGGGCCATACACACACATGTCCCATACCACAGATAGCCATCATGATAAACTGTTTAGCAGCCCAGTATATGTAGGGTTAATCAGTGAGTGGCACATATGAGGATGGTGTAGAACAGATAGTCCATATACTGTAATATTATGCTAGTTGTTCTGTAGTGGGCTGTGAGTATATCACACTGCCATTGCTGCCATTAGTCCACTGCTGTTGTATCCCCTGCACATATATGGGGCTGGGGCCATATATGTGTGGGCATCACCTACACAACACATGTGCGCCCTTATTCACTGCAGAGGCCAGAGTATGTAACAGTGGTATATGGACTTGTATTATTGAGTCCAGGTGAGGAGCACCATAAATGACCTAGGCTGTTACAAATGTGGGGGTATCAGTGGTGAGTTGCCACATGGTATGTGGATGTACAGTAGCGTATACTCCACCTATATTGACATTACTTACATGACTTGGGGTACTGCAAGCCTACTGCCTCCCGCAATACAGACTGTTCTGTGCATTATGCCTTGTTATGTTCCGGGTACAACCCATTTGATCACAAAACATGTTTACCTCCTACGGAGTTTGTACAGAGTGTAGACAGAGGCTGCTGAACTACACACCTGCAGTACATAGTGTTAATTGTGTGGTACCCTGTGGCCCAGTCTGTCAGCACTATTGTACATTCTGAAGGGCGTGGCTTGGACTGCAACAGCTGTTAACCTTTCCAGACTACTGCATAAGTGTAACTGTTTCACAGTTGCAGTACTCCATTTATATGGTTGTCAGTATTTGAACAGCTATATGATATGACATATAGGACTGTTATGGTACACAATTATTAAAGGAGTCCCATTTCTGCAAACC
>NC_056725.1:1575450922-1575453422 GCF_019279795.1 Protopterus annectens
GGCAGAGAATGCAACCTGAACCTGGTATACCTCCTTAACCCAATCATGCAGGTGTAGATGAGGGTTAGGAGGTGCACAATGCCTATGTAGATCACAGCAGGCTTTTGTACACCATCCCACTTGTAGGAATGTGTGTAGTTGTACGGGATCTACCTCCGTTTACAGGATATGTTTCCACCAGGACTGCTTTGCATATGCCAACATTCCACAGGTGCCATCTCGTGGGCATACAGTCCTTCACAGGTCATAGATGTGTCAATGCCCTCCTCCACACTGTTGAGGTGTGCAGCACTACTGGGGTTGCTATAACTCACTGGGAGTGGCTGTTGTGGACACGACTGCCATAAATGCAGTTACTGTTGCATCTATCCCCCCACATAGCTGTCTGTAATACTGTACAGTGTATGTAATCAGGTTGTTAGTTGTTGTCTGCACCATTCACAGTAGTTGAGTGCCTCACACCCTCCTAAGGGTAGGGCTATGCCACTGGCATTGGCACACACATGTTACTTAGGTGAGGATTGCAGTAGAGTGGGGAGAGGGACATACACCTTGCTGTTAGCATGTTCAATATCATCCACATTGCAGACTTCATATACAGCACTGTGTGGTTGTGCCTATCCTGCCTTGGTGGCATTACATGTGCAACAGATGTGTTACCTGCATGGGGACATACCTCTATTTGTACAGTCCTGTACCTGTACTACATCCTAACCAAAGGCACTGTGTGTTGTACCCAGCCATGTCATGTGTACCACCCACTGCACTTACTGGTGTCCACTGTAGAAGGCCTGCTGACACCACTACACCCATCAGCCATGTGGCACATGGACAAACACAACACAATCAGAACATATACTGGTGACAACAATACAACATTGTTAATTAAAGCTATGATGCATCATGGCTGCACAGCTACACCTTCCAAGATATTAGCATTTCACTTTCCTGCTGACAACATGCTACACATCATTCCATTGCTACACTGTTGTACAGTCACCCTGTGCATCAGAGCCATGTTAGCTTGTCCCTGCATCGATGTTATGGATGTCAGGGAGTGGTACAGGTATCATCATATGCACAGGGTGTGTTGTTGGTTTGCCAGAGGCTTAGGCTGAGCCATACAATTGACAACATGTGTGTGTGTGTGTGTGTGTGTGTGTGTGTGTGTGTGTGTGTGTGTGTGTGTGTGTGTGTGTGTGTGAGGGGGCTGAGTATTGCTATGGACCACTGGTGATGTCATGTGTGCTGGTATGTAGTTGCCCTAGGTTCATTGTTTATGTGTGTGTGTGTGTCTGCATGCACACAGTTCCTCCATGTGGCTACCCTATACAGGGAATTGTGGGACAGCTGCCAACTGTACCTGGCAGGGTTTGCAGTTCACCATCTCAGGCCACGGACACAGGACCTGAGCCTGGCAGGGGTGCTACATGTAGTATCAGGTACAGATCCAGATCGAGTACTGTCCCCCGAGTTTGACAGATATCCATTGGATCCAGGTCCCTCCTGGGACTGGCCAGGGCCACGTGCACGTGGTCTGCTATGACAGATTGTGGACAACCCCCCCCCCACAGTGCTGAGGCTAGTACTGCCACTACTGGAGTGGCTGTGACTGTTTGGATGTCCATGGCAACCACCAGCTGCTAGTGTTGCTGGCAAATGTCCACATGGCCGTCACAACCGTCCTGCCCTGTCCTGACACATGGACATGACATTGTGGATGAGTTCCAATGTTTCACCTCACCGTCTATCCATGACCTTGGTGTAAATATGAATGGCACTTGCTAGGTCACGGATGCTGTCAGTTACAGAGGTGTGATGAGCCGCTGCACCCTTAGACCCTGCCTGGTGTACCGTTCCATTCTTACCTGTGCCTCCATGACAGTCTGGAACATGCGTGTGGTTAAAATAGATGTTGCACGTCTGCCAGGGGCATGATGACCAGCAGTGCTCCTATGAGCACCCCTGCACATCTGCCTATGTGATACCCCACCAGACATCTGGCTATGGCTGCTGTGTCCTGACACACGTGCCATAGATACCACACTGTCCTGGCCCATGCCAACCATAGGCTGTCCCTCAGCTAGGGCCAATGGTGATGAGGTGTGTAGAGGCAGTGTGACTGTGTGTGTGGATGGTGTGGATACGTGTGGATTGTCAACTGGTGGCCCAGCGGCAGCCCCTGATGACCCTTCCTGTGCCTCAACACACCTAACTTCATGGTCACTCTCTGTATCAGTGACATCAGATTCCCTGCGGGGGGATCCAGCCCCATGTTGCCATCTGTGAGGGGAAAACAGGGAGCAGACTGTAAGACCTGGACAACTCCACTAAACAGTAAATACACACACACACACACACACACACACACACACACACACACACACACACACACACACACACACATGTATGCACACACACACATTTATGCATACATAGACATAAACACATGCAGTCGACATGCATGGCAACCCATACACTCCACCAGACAGCACCTATA
>NC_056725.1:1575818422-1575820922 GCF_019279795.1 Protopterus annectens
ACACCACTGAATAATGTTAATTACATCATTTGCTGGTGAAAACCATGCAAATGAGGTGAAGTACCGATTCAGTAAGCAGACAGGCATCTGTGTCAGAGGAGTGTCCACTGCAGAAATGTATTCGATTACTAACCATGTACACTTCTACAAAAATCAAAATGGAGACATGACAGCTCAAAGTAAAGCATGTATTATGAGCATTAGGCATGCCAATGGCCAAAAATATGGCCATTGACATGCAAAACCATTTCAAAATTATAAAAATCAAACTTTAATTTTTTGGCTGATTTCAGACGTTTAAGCGGAGTACAGCGGCGTGCAAACAAGATTGTGCAGAAAATAAAAAAAAAAAATTTAAAAAGAGAATTTTATGTAAAATATGAATTTTGCCATTATAGTGGGTAGCATGCAAAACCAAAACAATAACAGGTAACACTGGTAGCTAAGGAGATAGGCTCCGGTATAGTGGTGTAACGAGGGACTAAGGCAGTGGGGTATACAAATGAGCTAAATTTATTGAATAGCAAAATGGGAGACTGTGTCCAACTGCACCTACCTGTGTAGGAGCTATAATACTGTAGTGTAAGCAGGAGAAGCACCTGACATGAAAAAGGGGTGTGCCATGCTTGGTTTAAGCACACTGGATCTCCACAGCTTCTATTTGCACTCAGCTAAGCACAGCTAAGTAAGGGAGTGTGTCTTAGCTAGTTCAAGAAATGCTGAGCATGTTCACATCCCTGGGATGGCCCTTTCTGCTTAGTACTGTTTTCTAAAGTTACACGGGTGTGCACGGCACACCACAGGACTTAAACACAATGGAAATAATAATAAAACAAAAAACACAACAGGAACTAGCAGAAGTGTTTACATTTGAGCAGCGGGATTGTGGCGAACATGGGAAGAAAAAAAAATGGGAAATAGCAGAATTATGGCACCCGAGTACAAATAATATAGCTGACAGGTGGAATGTATCATAGTCAGCCAATCACACAGGCAGCATCTGCAGCACACCAGTATAAACTATGCAAACACCTTTCAGTCTGGTTTTTCCCACAAACTCTGCACCATTGGTGTACACACTCTGGGGAATTTTAACTGATAAAATAATGTTAGGGGCTGCTGTTGCTTTGATACATCAGTATGTGCTAGATATTGAGGGCGGTGAGGAGGATAATGCTGACAACTGTCCCAGACTGAGGAGGAGGAGAAGAGTGTTCAGACCCAAGGTAACCTACTAGGGGCTACATGATCTGGAGATACCAGAGTGCTACAGGGTGGGGAGGTACTTACTTTAGCAACTCAGCGAGCTGTGCCAGCCTCAAATCAGACCCAGCGATAACAGATGGGAACCCATCACAGTTGAAACCAAAGTATGTGTAGCCTTAAGAATACTAGCTACAAGTACCTTCCAAAGACCTACTGGGGACACCATGGGGGTCTCACAGGTATCTGCATCCAGGGTACTCCACCAGTTCCTGGATGTCATGTGAGCACATTCTGGTGATCACATATATTTCCCCAGCACCTGTGAGGAAAGCGCCAGCAATATGCATTTTTTGATCACGTAGCAGACTACCCAGAGGTTCATTGATTCATAAGTTGGTACTAGGCTATCGGCCCTAGGGCCTATACAAACCTAGCCATAACAATTCCCAGAGTATTTTGTCCCACACTATTTATTCCCTGGAATCCTGTGTAGCAGGGTGACTGACGTGATCCCTGGGGTGAATTTCCTTTCTCCCATTCAATTGTCAAGGTTCCTTTTGAAGAAGGCCAAAGAGGCGCTCTGCATATGTAGGGCAGTCTATTCCAGGGTCTGGGGTGTCTCTTGGTCAGGAACCTATCCCTTCAGCATGTTTTGTTTATTGTGATGACAAGGCTTAGATCCCTGGAGCATATGGCTCTGAGGGATTGGAATTTCTTTAAGTGTAGCATGTCCAACAGCTCTGGGTTTGACAGAGGTACTGGTGCCATAGACTGCATGCACATCCACATCAAGGTACCACCCAGTGAACAGGGTAGAGTTTATGTCAACAGCAAGGGCTATCACTCCATCAACTACCAGATCATGTGCAATGCCCAGGGCATTCTAATGAATGTGTGTGCAGGGAGCTTTGGTAATTATCATGACTCCCACATCTGGCATGCCTCACAACTGTACTAGACATTTGCCAGGGGGGCATCCCATATGGTCATTTGGTGGGGGATGCTGGCTATGCACTGGAGCTGTGGATGATGACACCCATCAGAAATGCACGCACACACACACACACACACACACACACACACACACACACACACACACACACACACTGACGAATGCCATAATGAGGCACATGCACAAACTAGGAACATTATAGAGCTTGTGTTTGGGATGCTCAAGTCAAGGTTTTGCTGCCTTGATACATCTGGTGGAGCCCTGCAGTACTCTCTAACCACATGGCCACATGTGCACACATGTTCATAGTATGTGCCATGCTACACAATATGATCCTGCATA